>NC_056726.1:776277266-776492266 GCF_019279795.1 Protopterus annectens | reverse complement strand
TCAGCCAAATAAAAAAGAGGTCATCTACAAACCTACGATATAAACGTACATTCTCCTTGAACATGTCAGACCGGAAGAAAAAATTTTCCTCCCAATGGGCCATCACCAGGTTGGCGTAGCTATTGGCACAAGAAGTGCCCATAGCTACGCCATCCTTTTGCAAAAATAACTCCTCTTCGAACATAAAAACATTATTTAGTAAAATTGTTACCTTTCATTTTTGCAGGGGGGGGCAAGACCCCCTGCACCCCCATACCCCCACAACCTCTGCTACTTAAATATACCATGTGAAGATAAGTGAAGGCTGCCAGCCTAGTCAGATAGAATTTTGTAGATAATAATTCTTCTTCTTCTTTCGGCTTTTCCCGGTTAGGGGTTGCCACAGCGGATCATGTGTCCGCTCGTGATTGGCAGTGGAGTTTTACGGTGTTGAGTTGCCAGCCCGGCACCCAACCTTCCACAAAAGGCACACACACGCACACACTCACACTTAGGGCCAGTTTACAGTGTCCAGTCCATGTACTGCATGTTTTTGGGATGTGGGAGGAAACCGGTGCACCCGGAGGAAACCCACGCGACCACAGGGAGGATATGCAGACTCCGCACAGAAGGCACCCCAGCCGAGAATCGAATCAGAGAACCTCTTGCTGTGAGGCAACAACACTAACTGCTGCACCACCGTGGCCGCCAAATTTTGTAGATAAGTCTGTCATTTGTAAATATTAACGTAAGCCACAGGCTTGTTCTCTTAAATGTGAAAATACTACATTGGACATTGAACTGCAAAAATGTAACAACAGTGCACTCAGCTGTAAGAAAGCTAAGATAAGCATTTTATGACTGTCTTTGATGTCAAAATTTGGAGCCAATATGTCTAGAAGGAGGCATCCTGCCTATTGTTTTAAGACCAGAGTTAATGGCTAGAATTTGTATGCATAAATGTCATTTATTTCTCTGGTTTCTGACCAGGTGTAAAGAATGTAAATGTAGTTTCTGTTAGCTTGTGAACACCAGAGAAGTATGAAGAATGATGTCATGTGAAGCAGCTCTGTGTTATCAATTTAAAGAAAGAGAATCAGAGAGCTCGAAGCATTTGTCTTGAGAACATCCAACATCACCAGCACTGCCTGTTTCTATATGTAAGTCATTTAGAATTGTGTTTTCTCTTAGATATAGCTAAGAAATATGAAGATTAGACTAGTTTGTTTTTCTGTAATATCAGAACTTTTCTACCAAATTATTTTAAGTATTTCTCTATGATCTCTTAACTCTTGACTGGCACTGTGTAGTAAGAAGTTTTTTTGTGTTTTTATTATTTATTATTAAACATTTTTAAACCTTTCAACTGTGGCAGTTTTATGTATAGTTAATTTAAGCTCTAAAGTACATTGCATGTATATAGTGATACTGTACCAAGTCACTCTAATAAGCCTTGACTGTTCAGTCACACTTACCATTTGGATAATAATATTGCACAGTAATAATTGGACACCCTTTCAGAAGGGCCTTTGAGTAGCTGAGATTGGTGGGTGGTGGCAGCTGGTGCTACCTTTTAGATTGGGCAGAAAAGGGGCACAGCTGGAGAATCTGTGCCAGCCTTCCCCAGGAGTGTCTGTGTGGTTGTATATAACTGTTATCTCAAAGTGTGTGTGTGTGTGTGTGTGTGTGTGTGTGTGTGTGTGTGTGTGTGTGTGTGTGTGTGTGTGTGTGTGTGAGTGTGTCAGCTATTTGGGCAGGGACAACCAAAATTCATCATCAAACAATCCAAAAAACATATAAAAATAAATAAAAACTATTTTCAGCCCTGGAAAATTAACCCATACTCCCAAAACATTGCTTTTAAGTTCAACTAACAAATTATAATATAGTAACCTTCCACCTACAAAATACAACTGCTACAAATCTAGCCATCCCACACCAATCATTGAAGCCATAATAGACCTTCACACTCATTCCAGTACCAACATCTTCAACTGAAAAAATATCTATGCACCCTTAAGGTAACAATCATTGCCCCGGCTAGCTTCCATCTGAACAAACTCACTGCAGATAGTCTTGCATATCCTATCTCAAGTCTAACAACTCTATCAAAAGAAATGTCTCCACCTAATGGGAAAACCTCTTTATAATCATCATTATCAACCACTTTGTTTCCATTTTCTGCATGGGGTTGGGGATGTTTAGTTAACTGTCACCATTGCACTTGATTCAATAACACACTCCTGCCTACTTCAACACTCATCCCTGACTGTCGCAGGTCTTCTGTCACACAATCCATACACTTTTTTGCTGGATGCTCTGGTTTTCTCTTGTCTTCTGCCTATCTGTCCCAAATCTTCTTTACCAGATTGTCCTCTGCTTTTCTACTCATGTGCTGGAGCCACCATAATCTGTTATAGTTGATCTTTTCTGCAATTGGCACTACTTTAACTTCTGCTCTTATGTCCTCATTTCTTCATCTATCCCACAGTGTGCATCTTACCACCATCTCAGGCACTTTATTTTCATCCTCTCTAGCTTCATCAACTGCTCCGCCTTTACTGCCTAGGTTTCTGTACCATACAGCACCACTGTTTTGTACACCTTACTTTTCAGCTTGTGACACCCCTGCACTGGCCTAGTAATCAAGGAGCCTCAATCCTCACCACTGGCAACATTGGGGGATGTACACATTGGGAGGATGACAAGTACACACACACAGTAAAGTGCAATTTTACTTAAGAGCACACAGAGATCACAGTCAGTCTGGGGCTGGTTTCTCCCTCCTTCTCCAGATCCCCAGTAAGACTCCTCAATGACACAGATACGGGGTTGAGATCTCAGCTGAGTGGCCAAGACAAAACTTCCAGCACCCTCTTTGTCCAACCAGTGTTTTGTGTCCCTGCCCAAGTAGCTGACACACACACACACACACACACACACACACACACACACACACACACACACACACACACACACACAGAGTCTTTCAGGTTTGATTTATATACAAACACATACACACTCCTGGCAAATGCTGACATGGGTTTACTAGCTATGCTTCCTTTTGCCCAGACTATAAGGTAGTTACAGATGCCACCAGCCACTATGTATCAGCTACTTAAGGCCATTAACAAAGGGTGTCCAATCCTACTATGTAATGTTGCTATTAATCCAAATGGTAGTCTGACCAACAGCAAGGCTATTTAGGAGTGGCCTGTAGAGTGTCACCAAATACATATGCAAGTACGTTAAGAGCTTAAATATGTCTCACAAATTTCAGCCACAAAAATAGGTTTAAATATATTTAATAATAAATAATAAAAGAACAAGACCATACTTAATAAATCAACACAGTAACACCAGAGTTCAAAATCACAGGAAATATTTTAAAACAACATTGCAGGACAGTCTCAAATAAATAAAATATCTAAATTGATCTTTACTATATTCCTAACTATATCTAAAAGAGGTACAGTGCCCTAAAATCTTATTTACAGCAAGGCAAGTGCAGATGGTGAAGATGAGTGGATGTTCTTGTTAGGCCCAAGACAAAATACAAAATGCACAGTCTCCCTGAGAGAGTTCTTAAATTAATATCAAATATTACTGCTGGATTACCTTGGATGACATCACTTTTTGTCACCTGACTTCAGTTCCCAAGCTAAAACAGAAACTAACAGAATTTAGCATCTCTATGTGAAAAATACATATCTCTCAGATGTTTGCAGATCTTGAAAGTCATAAAACAATAAAAAACTTTTACATTTTAAACCTAGTAATTACTTCTCTTTCAGGACAATACAAAAACTTCTAGTTCTAGACATTGCATCTGCAACACTGAAACTGACAGAGAACTTTTATAGCACAACCGTAAAGCAATTTAATTTCAACTTATTTTCTTGAAGTTTTGCAAGTTAACCCTTTTTAACCTTTTATGTTCTAGTTTCTACTGTTAAAACATATATTTGCACAGGTATATAGTTTATACGCATTTCTGTTCTAAGTCAGCAGGGCATGCTGTGGTTACATTTTAGCTCGGTATATAACATACAGTTCTGTATAATTCATATCAATATTCACAAAGGACATAGAATTATTTACAAAATTCCAGATAGCTGGGCTGGCAATATTTTTCTATATCACACAGCTCCTTTGGCATTCTTCTGTTATACACTATACTTAACACTGTATGCCAGTTGGCTGCACCTCTTCTGATTCTAGCTTTGACCTCTTCATTCAGACTTCCCTTCTCCTCAACCATCCCTCCCACATACTTGAAGCTGTTAAGCTGTTCCACTATCTTCATGTTTATGTCAATTTTCAGCCTCTTCTGATTTCCACAGTTTGCTGTCTTATCTGTACTCAGTTTCATCTCTGATCTCATATGCCTCCAATCTTGCATTCCATTGCTTTATTTTTTGCTGAAGTTCTTGCTTAGAGACTGCCTGTAATGCCACATCATCTGCATACAGCAACTTTGTTGACTTGTCCCCCCTGATCTGTTTGCTAAGTAGTCTACCAGTATGAACAACAGTGGACTCAGAGCTGAACCCTGATGCATACCCATTCCAACTGGGAACTTGTATATAGCTTGCACTAATTCTACCAATGTTTCTGGGACTTCAAACTACTGTAGGACTGACCAAATCAGCTTTCTTAACTCCTTGTCATATGCTTTCTCCAAGTCTTCCTGGTCTTTCCCCTGGTCTCTGTTGATTTTACAGCCTTTTCTGACCACTGCGTGCAGCTGATTTTGGCAACCAGTGGTTTATGCTATGGGCTGACTGTTTCACTGGGGATGACTTTGAAACCACTGATAATACCCCAATGAACTGTCCTTACTAGGAGGAAGTTTACCTGAGTTGCATGTTGGCCACTCTTGTATGTGATCTTGTGACTGTCTCTCTCTTTGTGAAGCATGTGTTGGCTACTATCAAGCTATTTGCCAGACAGAAGTCTAGAATGGTCTCTCCTTTATTCCTGTTGCCCCACCCATGTAGACTAAGGCAGTCCTCATATCCTATTCTGAATGTCCCGATATGTACATTCAAGTCACCCATTATCAACACTATTTCATGTTGTCCTGCTTTATCCAGTAGGTTTTGTAACTGCTATCTGAATGTATTAGTCTCTTCACTATTCTGTGGGGCATAGGCTGAAATTATGAATATTGTCCTATTATTAGGGTGAAGTCTAACTGCCATGAGTCTGTCACTAATTCTCTGAACACAAAAACCTCTAAGGAAACAGTCCTGCAGCGATAAATTCAGTGAATCCAATGAAAGCAAATAGTCGCTTAGTAAATATAATATTGTAAGCACTTTTATTACACACAAGAACTTTCGGTAGGCTCAATATCCCACCTTCTTCAGACAAAACAATGCATTCAAGGGAAAACTTAACTTAAATACTTTTTACCCTTGTTAATGACCTCATAATTGAGGACCCACCTACAATTAAAAACACTACTATTGAATACATAAAACCTTTCAATAAGTTCTGAAAGAACCTGTTATACATACTATTTTTAAAAATCAATACATACCACATGTGTAAACCATAAATACTATTGTTCTATATCATATTAAAACATATATTCATATTAAAAATAATAATAAAAATAAACAAACAAATACATAACCCCAATTAATTCTGACTGACTGTATTTTGAAGCCTCTCTCTCACTACAATTCCCACACCATTTATAGCCTGTCCGCCTCCTCCTGAGTAGCAGACTCTGGATCCCAAGCCAAGTGGCTTTGCTGCACTACCTTTCCATCTTCGATATTTGATACAAGGGATGTCCAGCCTCCTTTATTTCATCATGTCATCCACTTCCAAGGTCCATCCTTGTCAGTGAACCTACATTGAGTATATCTGATTGGTTTTGCAACCAGCTGTTGCTCAAAAGAACTATCCCAGTTAAATCAGGATGAACAACTGGACATTGGCCTGCCAGTAGCTCACTAAGCCAGGGGCTGCTGGAATTTATGGTGGGCACACACTGGCCAATAGGTGCACATACATCCCCTCTCACCATTAACATGGGTCCCTTGCATAGACTGGAGTAGGTTGGGTCCTCAGTCCGCTTATCACCAACAAATACCCATGCCCAATGGTGACATTAGTCAACATGACCAGATCACCTAGAGCCATATTTTACATCATTGAGTAGCTAGCCCTGTCACGGCAAGCAATCTGTGATCCATGTTCTCCTATCTTGAGCATATTGTGCACTACAGTAGATGCCCAAAGAAGTTGGTCTCTACACCTCATCCCACTATAGGGCACCATGTAGAGTCTGTGCTGCTGTTCATTCATTGGTGAGTTTGAGAAGTCAACACTAAGCATGATTTGTGGGGTGGGAGGACCCCCACAGAGACACATGGAGAACATGAAAACTCCAAACGGGCATTGGCCAGAGGTCAGAACTGAGGTACCTTATGCATAGGAGGCAAAGACCTTAACCATTTTGCCAACTGGCTTCCTCTATAAAGGCAGCTCATTAACTGAGCTCACGATCTATAGACCAATCTCTATTCTCTCACCCTTATCCAAAATCCTGGAAAGATGTATTCACTCTCGATTTACTACATATATAACTTCTCATAACCTCCTCTCTCCCACACAGCATATTTTAGACCCAGTCACAGTACAACCCTTCCCTTCTAAGGTTCACTGATATAAGCTCGAGTGAAAGTGAAAGTTCCAGTGGTATCATTGTGCACCATCAATTGATGTTAATTCTGTAGCAAGCTATTTTTGCATCTGTGGATAAATTAATTGACTACTTTGTTATATATTATAGATACTTTCTGATCTACATTACAAAATAAAAGTGACAGTACAACTGTCCAAAATATAACCATATTATTAAAAATATTCATAAGAGGTCCAGTGTTCAGGAGTAAATATATACATGGATCTAATTTTTGGGAAAAATAAAGTTGCAAAAAATATCAAAGAGCACCTAGGACACAATGGTTTCTGGGGTCTCGTGACTCCCAGGTCCCCAGATTAATTCAATTATTTTGGGAACAATTGCAATATAGTCTTGGCTACATCCAATGATGTCATATATTTGAACAAGTCATCTGTATCACTTTGTACATCTGAAAATGCAGCAACCCTAGCATCTGCATGGTAGATTTCTTGCTACCAAAATAGCAGCTCAGTTTTGTAATGTCCCTGATTGCTGTGCACAGATTAATTGACATCCTTTTGTACCTGGCAGCAGTGGAGAAGCTGGTCGTTAACAGTAATTCTGAAAATGACTAAGATGTGTACATGTGTATATGGCCTTAATCAATTCACCTTCTGCACACACGTGCACATTTGATAAGACACAACCAACAGAATTTGTGGCATACATAAACAGTCCATATGTCTATACACTATTCATTAAGAAAATGACTACAATAAATGTTCTTTTTCTTTTTTAGATACTTGAAGCCCACAAGGTTCCTATTAGATTGTTGAAACTCCGTTTACGCAAATACGAAATCATCGACATGTATTGCACACAATACATACTCGTTGAACGTGCAAAACCACAAAATTCAAAATGTCGAACTGTTTTGGTTGGCCCGTCTGCGGTATAGCTCTGTAAGGTAAGTGTGCGACAGTTACGGGCCTTAGGGTTAGGGTGCGGGTTAAGGTAAGTGCATAAATAGGTAATGTGTCTAAGATTTAGTGTAGTGTTAGAAGTAGGGTTTTATTAACTGTATTTATGTGTATTATTTATTTTGTTTGGGTATATCTGCGTGGGGGAAGTGTATGGTAGTTATGCACCTTGGGGTTAGGGAGGGGTTAAGGATAGTGCATAGATAGTTGTGCATGTGGGGTTTAGTGTAGGGTTAGAAGTTGAGTTTTGCTGCTTTACTTTAGGGTTAGGAGTAGGGTTTGGTTAGTGTATGTATGTGGTTTATTTATTTTGTTTGGGTAGGTAGTATATAGCGGGTGATAGGGTTGGCCGACTATGGACGTTCGATATTTTAAATTTTGTGGTTTAGTGCGTTCCGTATTTTCGCGGTTCGAGTAATATGTGTTGCTGTTTTGGTATTCGATGTAATGGATTTTCTTTGATTTAATATAGACCCAAGCCCACATTACTATAAAGCAATCCAATTTTCTAGATCTTAGAAAAATGTCCAGACTGTGGTTAGTACGATAATGTTACTTAATGTTGTCTGAACACTGAATGCAATACTGCAGGCTTCATTGTATACTGCTGTTTACCAAATGGCTTTCTAGGTGGAGCAGGATTAATCCAGAGGTTCACTTGATTCTAGGTTGTACTGGGTCACTTCAGATACAAAGAACTGTCCAGTTGGCACAGTGCACTCTGAGAATAAGCTAAAAAGAAGGGATCAATAATATTGAACTTTGGAAGGGTATGCTTAAGGAGAAAATGTATGTGCCCAAGCAGTAAACAGTACAATGTTTCCCTGTGGGGCTTGGGGCTCAATACTGCATAGAAGAGATACTTACAGTAGTACCAAAGAAGATAGTGATCATCTCTAAAGCCAAGATTCCAAGAGATCAGTAGAAAGTCACTGAAAATACATCTGACTACATAGTTCATCCTGAAGAGAGCAAATTCCCAGAAAAGAAAAAACGAGAGACAGTGGGATGGTAGAAACTGTGACTTTCTACGTGGTAAAATGGGTTGAAACGCTCAGTAGCGCATTCTGTGGGTAAACTAGAGAAATGGAGGGAACATATGAGAGAGTAAGGGGTAGCACTGGCATATTCTGAGCTCATAGGGTGGTTAAAGACTGTTGTGTGTTTTTAAGTTTGCTGCCTGCTCAGGGGCTTCCGTTGAGCTGCTGGCTACTACATTAGACATGCAGATATTTTAAACTAAGATATTTAGTCCAATGGGCAAAGAAATGATACACTGATGAAGAGTCTTGCTTCACTGTGGTTGACTTGCCTGTGAAAATGAGGGCTTATAATGTGCTGCTGTTCTCTGTAAATAATAACTATATTGAATTCATCAATACAGATAAAATAACTGTGGACAAGGAAAAAATGGGACATGGCAAATGTCTTCTCATGTTGCTTCTGTGGAAAGTAATGAAAATCTTAGGTGGCTGACCCCAACCAAATGCAAATAATTAAATCAAAACAAATCATATATATAAAAGAGAGAACCACTGCAAATGCAGAGTGTGAAAACAAGGACAAAAATGAAAGCAGTAACATTAACAAATGAATGGAAATGAAATAAAAAATATGTTTGGAAATCCTGTAATTCTGTAAAATAAGATTCCAAGTTGAACAAGAAGATGGTTAACACATGTATTCCAGCTACTACTGAAGCATAATGTTTTGGAAAAAAGTGGAATGTGATCATACTAAATGAAATGAAAATATGGATTTGGCATATGAATAAACGAATATAGAAATATAGGCAGATGTTTTTTGATGGAAGGTGAATATCACTAATCACACTAGAACGGTTAGCAAATGCACTATTTATTTAATATAAGCAGTGGGTAATGGACTCTGCTAATCATTCCTTTCAAACCTCGTGGATCAATATAAAAGTGAATATTGTCTTTCTTTACAACAGTGACAATACTAGTCACCCATTCTGTTAGGTGTAATTGCTTCTTAATGGCATCCAGGGTCTCTGATTTCGTCATGTATCTTTCTTCTTTGCTTGTAAGTACTACAGAGATGTTTGTAGAAGCATATATCAGTGGCATAGCATCAGGTTTTGTTAGTGTGGTATATTTTCCTTGCAAACCTCCTAAGCCTGCATCCAAATCAAAATATTCATGTATGCTCATGTTGGATTATAATTGCTATGGTTATGTACAATAACTGCACATTAGCTGAGATAGCACTGTAACTCTGTGTTTGATTTTGAATTAATACAGTCTTTGCTTTTACAAAATGAATGTTTCCTATAGGTTTGCAGGCAAATAATAAGCTAACTGCCCTTGCAGGCCATTTTAAACCTAGCCAATTTCCTTTCAAAGATGAGAATCAAACTCTGTATCTTGTGTCTGTGAGGCAAACACCTTAATCATTTTACCAACCCCGACCCCTATGCCAGAAAACCTAAAATAGCAGGAAAAGGCACTTCTTCATGTGCAAATCTTTGAAAAAAAAATTCTTAGATTGCACTTTACTGTCAGAAGTTTTGATCTGGTGGGAATAATAGGTTAGCAACACATACACAGCTCTTTCCTGAAAACCAGCTCATCTCATCTGTTTAGAACTATGATCTAATAAGTTCTTGTACTCACCACTAATATCAAGTTTAAATTCTATGTTCTGTCCATTAATTCTCTTTGTTTATTTCCAATAATCTGTCATGCAGTGATACATTGAAAAACTAGTAGAATGTGATTGTGCTGGTTGGAATATAATGTTTGGATATGGAGCATGAGGGAATGAGGTTAAAGAATGGTGAATGAACATTCTTTGGATTACTTCAGAATTGGACATTGAAATCATTAATTGCATTCATTCTCACAGAATTACTCAGTGATAAGCAACCACCCCACTTATTGCTTTATACCAGATTTGACTAACAACCAGCCTAGAAACTCCTAGGTTAAGCACTTTTGCAGTTCTTACTGAGTTACTGAAATAGCACAGCACTTCTTTTTGGCATTTATTCTGATCCAGTCTGAATTGCTTTTGTTTAAACAAGCATAATAGCAGAGGAAGAACGAAACAATTTCTAGGCCTCTGGTTGATCGTAGAACCTTACATTGTGTTGATTTTTATTGGTCAGTGGTCTCATTTTAATTTTTTTCTCTGTTATCGTAGGTTGTTGGAATTTGCTAGGCTCAGCTCATTGTGTGGCCTTTTTAGCTGTGCACTGTATAAACACAAGCACTTAGAACCATGATTTTCTCTATATAATCCACTCAAAATCAGTTGTACAAAGTCTCATTCCTCTTTGTATGTAGACTTGTATTCTTTGTCTTAGACAGCACTCTAGATAAGTAACACCTAATCCTATAGGCACAACTCCCCCTCCAACCCATAGTAGTGAGTAATTAGAACCATGGATCTCCACTTTCCAGCTGTCTCTGTAGCCAACATGGTTGAAATGGGCAACCTGAAACAATGCAGCAATTGTTTCATATTTACAGACAACCAACTACTACTTAAACAATCTGGACTATATGAAGTGAGACAGGATGGAACTTTTGGAATATATTTCTTAGACAGGTATGAACCTAGCCTTGAGCAGCATTCAATTATCACCAAGAATGATGCCACACTACAATCAAATGATATTTGACCTCAACAACTGGATTACATTCTGGTGTCATTCTAAGGGGGTAAAAAATATATTAGCTTGGGAAGTGATAACAGACAGTCCCAAAACTCTTACCAAGGATGTCCTGCACCTCTCCCCAAGGCATCTGTATACTAGCTAAAACCTTGTCCACCTCCAGTGTGCCTTTTTAAGGTAAAACCAGTCTTCAAACCTTTCAACATAACTAAACAGAATCAAGACAACATTAAGGCATTTGCTGCTTAATGTAGGAGCATTTACAAAAGGACTCCACACCCTACAAACACTGCTTACCCTGTAAAATGTAGATATATGCATTAATTAATTGATTTATTGATTGATTGATTGATTGATTTAATTATTTATTTATTGGCATTTGTTAACTGGGATAGTCCACTTGGCCAGAAAGACCCCTTTTTCAGTGGAGGCCTGGGGAGAAAATCTCCACAATACGTTGTAAAATATATAAACTATCTAAAATAAAAAATTTGACATAGAGTAATTATTTATAATTGTATAGCTCCATAAACATGCACAAGGAAAAGCAAATCATAGGTTCATAGGTTCATAGGTAGGTACTAGGCTATCAGCCCAAGGCCCTACGTAAGCCTAGCCAACGAGGTTCCCTGGTTTATGCCACCCAAGAAAGTTATTTTCCTGTGCCACTGTCGAGCAGAGACACAGAAGTGATCCCTGGGGTGTATTTCCTATTTCCCATCCACTCATCAAGATTTTTCTTGAAGAGTGCTAATGAAGAAATTTGCTTGACATAGATGGGTAGCCTGTTCCAGAGTATGGGAAGTCTCTGGGACAGGAATCTATCCCTCCAGCATGTCCTGTTTATTGATCAGTATCATATCAGAACTGGAAATAAAAGAGGTGAAAATAAGATTTGCCAGTAGTAACAATTAAACAGTGTTATAATACAGAGTAAGACAATTCAGATAAAAGAGTGAACATTGTAAAGTTAGTGGATGTTGCAAATAGAAGGGAAGAATATGTTATGGGCAACAGAAAACATGCTGACAAAGTGAAGTATTATAGGGTGAGGGGTTAGAGCAAGAGCAGTTCCAGATTGTAGTATGGTAGATGTGAAGCGAGCTTTTGAATGATGAGAGGTTTTGGTTAGATCTAATAGCTAGTGGTAAAGCTTTCCAGACTTTGGCCATGGAAAAAGTATAAAGTAGTTGGCCAGCAGGTAGGTTTGGTTTGTGTACATGCAGAAGGAGTTGATTCTGAGATCTAAGAGACCTGTTAGGTAGATAGTTGCTGAACAATGAGGAGATGTGTATGCACTGTCATACATATCTAGTTCAAGGTGAAAGAAAGCACTTCATTAGGAAAAGGCTTTGATGCCTATCACTTGCATAGGCCCAACAGATTTGAACTGGGTTAAAAAACTCACCCCCAGACTCATAAGACAAGACAATGACTTGGAGTTCCTGCATGTCCAAGGTATTATAAACAAAACCCTTTATCACATCATAGCTAACTACAGAACCCCCCTCTATGTCCCCTTGATCCATATCTCCTACCTAATCAGTATAGAGTCCTTGTATAGTAAGCAAAACACTATTCTGCTAGGAGACTTCAACTATCCCACCATCAGCTGGGAGTCTTATTTATCCTCGCACATGCATGCTCAGAGATTTCTGGACTTCATAAATACAAACTCCCTGAACTGGTTAGTCTCCACCCAACCAGGGGAGTTAAAATCATGGACTTGGTCCTTACTAATATGGGATGGCTCTACTCCCCACCTGGCTGAATCAGACAAAAAGTCAGTTATATTCACTTTAAGAATGAAGCCAAAAGCAGCCTACAATACTCCAGCATTCAGAGACTATTCAAAGGCTAATCTACTAAAACTGAGTGATGACCTGATCAAATTCCAATGTCACTTCCACCTTGATGATCCCACTGCTTATGCAGAATATTTTACTGCCAAGTTCTATGCACATGTAAAAAGTTGCATAGATGCATCTGCCCCCCTCAGAAATAAAAGTAATGCTATCATATATTACTGATAATGTGACTAACTTGTTAACTATTTAAACTCAGTTCTGACAACAAGACTGTACTTATTTGTGGGTAGGCGGTAGTGTTTGAATAGGATTGCTATTCAAACCAGGAGTTTTAAACTCCATGGGGGGAGACGAGAGAGAACAGTGCATGTACAGTAGTTTGCAAATTAATTCTATTTTTTTTGGTGCCTAGTATTCTTGATATCAAGTTTACAGTTAGCAATCTCAATTATCTTATATGAATGAGTAAGCAGCTCACTAGATATAATAATAGATTTTCAGTACTGTATTATTTATAAATGTATGAAAGTATTATATTTAATACTTCTTTATTTTTTCCTGTTTCGTTAGTATGGCCAACTTGAAATGCATATCACTTAATAGCAATGGATTAAATAATGGTTGTAAAAGGGGTAGCTTATACAAATATATAAAAATATTTCATTCCCACGTTATCTTATTACAAGAAACACATTTAATAAAAGAATATTTGGACAGACCTAACACTAAACACTATTCTGTATTGAATAGTTCTCATTATAAAAAAAAAAGAGAAGAGGGGTGACAATTTTGTGGAAAAATTCTTTGCCAATACCTAAAATCTTGAATATCTTTAGTGATGAAAAAGGCCTGTTTTGGTCAGTGACTTTACAGATTTAAAGGAAACTGTCTTATTCTTCTCCTTTTAGCTGTTTCTGTTAGGGGTCACCACAGTGGATCATTGGTCTGTAGAATGAGTGGCAATAGCGTTTTACAGTGTCAAGTTGACAGCCCGATGCCCAACCTTCCTCAGAAAGCACACACTCACACCTAGGGCCAATTTAGAATGTCCAATTCATCTGCAGCATGTCTTGGGAATGTAGAAGGAAACTGGAGCACCCTGAGGAAACTCACATGAACACAGGGAGGACATGCAGACTCCGCACAGAAGGCACCCGGCGGAGAATCAAACCGAAGAACCTTTTGCTGTGAGGTGACAGTGCTAACCACTGCATCACTGTGTTGCCCTTTCAAAGGAAACTGTACACTTTTATTAATGTCTATTGGATACCTGGATTAGAAATACAAACAGTTAAACAACAGTTAAGGGGAAATAATATGAATATTAAAAGGAAACATCATTTTTGCTGGTATCTTCAATTGTATTTTATCTGACAAGGATACCAACACTAGCTGTAAAAGGAAGAAACCTGCCTCAGTCAAGGCTTTGATGGAGACCTATATAATATGAGAGATATAAATGGGTTTTCAGTATCAGACTCACTCTTCTTTACACATTTCTCACACAGGCATGGGGTACAATCACAAATAGATAGAGTATATGTTTCAAATGAGATCACTAGTAGAACAGATAAAGTTAAAGTCTCTTGCCCAATGTCAGATCATACCGCGATAACATTTGAAGTTATATTGAATTCTAGTAATAACATCCAATTAAAATGATTCCGACATATATAACCAATATGAACAACTTTAAGGAGTTCTTTAATAAAGAAATTCAAACTTTTATTGAAATCAATCATACAGGTAACACCTCAAAGATTTTTGTATGGGACTCTTTAAAAGCATACGTTTTTGACAAAATTAGAAGTTGGTATGCACAAAAAAGAAACAATGGGACAAAGAATCGATAGACAAAAGGCCCCGGTGGTGCAGTGGTTAGCATTGTCGCCTCACAGCAAGAGGTTCTCCCATTTGATTCTCGGCTGGACCGCCTTCTGTGTGGAGTCTGCATGTCCTCCCAGTGGTTGAGTGACATTTATAGACATGCAGGTAGGTGCGTGCATGAATGTGTGTGCCTTCCTTAAAGGTTGGGCGTCGGGCTGGCAACTCGGCACCATAAAAATCCACTGCCAATCATTAGCAGACCAGAGTTCCTCTGTGGCAATCCCTAACTGGGAAAAGCCAAAAGAACAACAATAGGAGAAAATTGATAAGTTAAAATTAGATTGTCAAAAAGGGAATTATAATGAAATGGAAGAAATAAATAGCTTAAACAGGAATATTTAGACATTTTACAACATAAAACTATGATAAATTTAGAAATATTAAAATAACTAATTATTCCATAAATCCTAAATCCATACATAAATTGGCTAGCAGAACAAAATGATTGTTAATTCTGATCACATCAAAGAATTATACTCCTCTAGGAGTAAAAAGAAGGTTACTGAATTAGAAGATATTCTGGATATTTTCAGGTCTCATTTTAGTAAAATTAATCAACACAAACCAATAATGGATACACAAGATCTAATCAAAACAATTACACAAAATACGCTGAAAATAGACTGTCAGAATCAAATAAAAATAAGTGACAAGTCTATGTCAACGTCTGAATTCAAAATTCAAATGAATAAATTAAAATCCAATAAGGCACCTGGAAATGATTGTATGATACCTGAACTATACAAAATGATGACTAAGGATGCTTTTAGTATTTTACCAAAGTACTTTCAACAGTTAAAGACTTATGAAGGTACCACCATCATGGAAATACATTATAATATCCCCAGTTTTAAAACCTGACAAGGACTCAACACAATGTTCTTCATATAGACCAATTTCATAATTAAATGCAGATTACAAAATATTCATGGCAATCTATGCCTCTATAATAAAACAGTTTCTTCCAATGTTGATAATGAATGAATCCCCAAAATACAATTATTGCAGATGACATCCTATTAAATTTGACTGATTGCAATTTTTCACTTATTGCACTATTCCAAGCAATAGAAATATTTCAGAAGAAATTGGGATTCAGTTTTAATAAGAATAAGACTAAAACTCTACCTGTTAATTATAATATTAATACAATAGATAAATTACATAAATGCATCATGATCTTGTCAGATAATATTAAAGATATAACAGCCTTAATTGTAATGTTGTCTTTCGGCTTTTCCCGGTTAGGGGTCGCCACAGCGGAACTCCGGTCTGCTAATGATTGGCAGTAGATTTTCATGAATGTCGAGGTGCCAGCTCGACGTTCAACCTTCAACGAAGGCATGCCCATTTACACATGTCTTACGAGTGCCCACCCAACTGCGGGGAGGACATGCAGACTCCACTCAGAAGGCACTCCCTGCACTCCAGCCAAGAATCGAACGGGAGAACCTCTTGCTGTGATGCAACAATGCTACCACTGCACCACTGCAGAAGACAGCCCTTAATTGTAATAATAACTTAAATTCCATAAAACAAACTCAATAAAATGATTATCATTCCTAAAATTCTATATATAATGCAATCTTGATCCCTCCCACTTCCAAATATATATATATATATATATATATATATATATATATATATATATATATATATATATATATATATGTGTGTGTGTGTGTGGATTCACTTTAAAATCTCAAAATCCTGAAATACTGAATCTCAGAATTTCGAGATCATAAAGCCAAAAATCTCTAAATACAGAAATCCCAAAAGCACGACTTTTAAAATCACGAATCCTACGCTAACCATACACCACGCACAAACACAAACACACACCTTCCCCCCACACACAAACACACAAAACACACACACAAATGCCCCCCACCCCCCTACTTAAATATACTAACTCCAGGGTCGCACTACACAGACAAACACACAAAAACACCACCACACACCTACATTCCCCTTGCACACATACATCACAGTCACAACACACACTAACACACACTAAAGCCCCTAACCACCACCCTTAAACATACATACATACCTGAACTTCCACCTATCCATTCAAACACTGCAACACCAGAAGCGCTACTTCAATATCTCCGAATGTCGGGATTTTGAAATTCATGCTTCTGGAGTTTCAGTATTTAGGGCTTTCTGCTTTATGATCTCGAGATTCTGAAATTCAGTATTTCAGAATTTCGAGATTATAAAGTGCTCCCAAATGAGTATATTTTTCTTTGTTTCTGAGATTTTTACGGTTTCCTAATAAGCCTACATTGGCTTTAAACCATCACATTAGAGACTGGACATCAGGTGGTATTGGTCTTCTAGATTTAGAATTATATTCCTTATACTCAATTGTAAAGACAATAATTTCTTGGTTAAATAACAATTATAATGCCAAATGGAAAGATATTCAGGGAGGTATTTGGTGTAAATCCAATAATTTAGCAAAATCATATCATACTAAAATAGCTACTAATAAATTTCATTGGTTAATAAAAGACTATTTTATAGAAAATAAAAACAAACCAGTTAACTCTTATTATATTAATACAATAATTTCCTTTAAAAATGTAATTTTTAGGAACCCTGCATATAAAACATGGATTTTTTTTTGTATTTCCAGTTGCTTACACTCAAAATAGTATTAATACATTTATTTTAACAACAATGACTACATTTAAAGACAAAAACCTGTTATATTGGTATCAATTACTAGAAAATGGGAAGTTTCAAAATGTTGACCATATTATTAATAAGTTTGAATTAAGCAAAGCTATGTGGTTAGAAATTTAAAATTGTAGACCATAGTTGGATATAAGATCAATTTAATGCAACAAATAGTTAGAAATTATTTCTCCACATTCATCAATTTACTCGTTATTCTAATATACCAGAATACAATTGGAAAGGAACTTCGATCTAAAATATATAAGGCACTTAAGAAATCAACAGTATACCACAGAGAAAGCTACTGAGATTATTTTAGACTTGTTAATAATAACTGTCCAAGTGAAGATGATAAAAAACTAATATTCCAATCTTCAAAACAAACTACTTCATCACTTAGGTAGAGGATATTCTCTTGTAAGTTCTTGCATAGAACCTTTATCACACCACATAAAGTTGAATTGATGTATAATAAACACATAGGATGCTGGATATATCAACTAAATGCTAATGTTGATTTGCAACATAAGTTTTAAAATTATATAAAACTTAAAATATATTGGAATAATATGAATTGTCTCTATAATTTGTTTTAATGATACATTTATGCTGACCAAGTCTCTTATTTTATTTAATACACTTATTCCCACTTGTGTCATGAAAATAAAATGCCCTCATTTATAGAATATCTTAACAGTAGCAACAAAATTCATCACCAAAAGCTGGAAGAATCAGATGACTCCTCCTATGAAGGAATTTGCACACTTGGCAACTTAAGTTTATCATCTTGAACTTTTCATGATCAAGACAAGAACATCTACAAACACCTCTTCATATAATATATGGTTGAAATTCAAAGAACTGCTGGATAAACAGACTTTAATAATTAACTAACAACTACTCATCACATTTCTTTTTCTGTTTATAAAGCTTTGTTTTATTGTAGACACCATTGTAAATAGTAATTTTATTTGTTGTTTACTGTTATTTTAGATATGTACATTTCTTTTATAATATTTCCATTATCATATATTAATGTTTTGTTGTTAAAATTTTCAATAACAACAATAGAGAAAAAAAAGAAAGAAATACAATGCAAATTTCCAAAATGAACCCCTATAGTGGAACCCTAATATGAACAGGATCTAGAATAAAAGAACAAAACTCATTGCATGAAAAAATAATTCTAACTCTCAAGAAGCCAAAAACACTCTTGCTAAACTAAACAAGGAACTTTGATTCTTGCACAAATCAACCAAAGACAGATACAAGGTAAAAATAGCCATCCAGGGAAAAGATAACCACAAAACCTTATTTATTTGTGTTACCAAATCACCCAGCTAAGCCTCGGCTATATCAGCTGCAAATGGTACTGCACCTGAAAACCCGCTGAATCTGCTTGCAACCTAGAAGACGTTTAAACCACAAGTGCCTTCACATTCTAGTGACCTTCTGTGTGCTTACTCCTGTGCTTGTGACCAAATCACTCTGCTAAGCCTCAGCTGTATCAGCCACAAATGGTACTGCAAACCTGAAAACCTGCTAAATCTCCCTGCAGCCTAGGTAGGAGATGTTTAAACCACAAGTGCCTTTAAATTCTAATGTATGTTTAAAGCCTTTTTTTCCATTTTAGTATAGCTACTGTTGTTACCTTGCTCAGCCATTTGAACCCTCCACCAGACCCGTGACCTCCCTTCCTCTCTAAAACTCTTCTCATCTGTACTCTCTGCCACCTTGCTCCTACATCTGTCCCTTATTCTCCTCAAATACCTACCTGGTCTACTGGTTACTCTGTACCTTTTTTCCCCTCCATTCAGCCACCTGTTGTACTGGTGTCAACTTCCTTTCCCCTGAATGCATCTCTGTTTGTTTTTCACAGCTTTAGAGCAAGCTCCTGCTCACTGATTGTCTTCTGGTAACCCTTCAACCCAGGTGTAGCCCCACTCCGTTCACCCTCACTACGCTCGGGCTCATTGCCTACGTCACTCAGCACATCCCCAATGAAACCATTATCTTAGGGGTTGTAAAGATTAATTGGCTATCTGTCTGTGCTCTAAACTCCACTACACCCATTAACTTACATGGATTTACACAACTTATCTCCTCTCCCACCCATATAAACAAAATTAACAGCTCCAGCTCTCTTATCAACTGGATATTAGTTTCAGACCCCCATAAATATCATAACTCAGCAACCCTCCCTAATTCCCTGAGTGACCACTCTCCAGTAAAAGCTCTTAGATTTACCCACCCCCCCGTTTCTTTAAGCCTCATAGATATATAACCTGCCACAAACTAAGTAACTTCTTCCCTAATACATTTAGCTCTCTCCTCTCCAGATTAAACTGGACCCACCTAACTCAACTTCCCCTTGAAGAAGCAGTGCACTCATTTAGCACTACCTTCCTAAACATTCTAAACTTTCTTACACCCCACTGCACAATACTGGTTAAATCTAACATATCCCCATGGTTTATAAATGCCACTCATTCACTAATGAAAACTAGAGACAAAATGTGGACATGATGGGTAAAAACTAAACTCTATCAAACCACAAAGTGAGCCAGCAAACTGTGATACCGTGCTAATGACCCTTTATTAAGTCATATAAATAACAAACTGTTAGAACAACAGAAAGAAGTGACTGGTTTCGGCTAATGATATTACCTAGATATTACCTAGACTTCCTCAGTGTTAAAAATACATCAGACCATTGTGCATTATATACTGTCATTCACTAACAAATTAGCTTCCGATTGGTCACATTATAATCCTTTGCATCTAAAATGGAATGCATCCAGCTTTCTGGGATCTATTACCCACTATTTTATCTATAATAGTAAATTTAAATATTGCTGCCGGGTGTTTAGGCGAATGTTTGTATAATGCATTGTTGGCCCTCCTATTCCTAATGTCACTCATATGCTCCATAATGCACGATCTAAGGGGTCTGGAGGTTTGTCCCACATAAAATGCTGAACAGTTACATATGGCCAAGTATATCACCCAGTCACTACTGCAGTTTGCAAAAATTTCATATTGAAAACAGTACCCGAATTACTAGTAAACTGTTTGGTTTTCACAATGTTGGTGCAATGACTGCAGTGTCCACATGGTGCACAACCTGTCAAAATATCCCCTGTGATGATTTTCTTGTTGTTTATTTCCTATAGATTGCCGTTCCAAGCCCCTTTTGTAAAAACGAAAACATGAGCCCATATTTTTGTCTCTGCGGAACGAAAATTGACATCTCTCCCCCAAGATATTTGATAAAGTGTTGTCAGCTAACAAAATATTCCAGTGTCGCTGGACACTGTTCATTAGTAAATCTGTGTTCCTCCCATACGTAGTGGTACAACATATTGGTAAATTGGTATGCTGTTGTTGCTTCTCCTTGTATTTGAGCAAATCATCCCTATTCAGTTTTGATGCCCAGTTGCTTGCTGTCAGTATATGCCCCATTTTATAACCCCTATCCTGAAATCTATTTGTAAGATCTTTTCCAAAGGTGTCATAAGTTGCATCATTCGAACAGATATGTCTCATTCTAATAAATTGGGATTTCTGGATGTTTTTGGCTATGTGGGGTGGATGAAAGCTGGATGGCATTCCATTTTGGATGCAAAGGAGAAAAAGTGGATTATTAAATTGGGAGGGCTTTTCCCACCAGGATTGGATGAATACTTATAATGTGACCAATTAGAAGCTAATTTGTTAGTGAATGACAGTATATAATGCACAATGTACTGATGTATTTTTAACACTGAGGAAGGCTAGGTAAATCATTAGCTGAAACTGGTCTGTTTCATTCTGTTTTTCTAACAGTTTGTTATTTATATGACTTAATAAAGGGTCATTGGCACGTTATCACAGTTTGCTGTCGGACTTTGTGGTTTGATATTGTTTATTGGAGCCATGCAATTGCCTAACGTGTAGGGGACTTTGTTGGCTGTAACACTTCCTTTCCTTGCTGTGGGTCTGTGATGTGCTGCATGCTCAGGTCATGTGTACCTGAAGCTCTTTGATTGGAGTTGCTTTTTGGCATATTAAATCCTGTATGGTGGTTGTTTTTTGGCCCTCTTATTATTTTTTGACTTTTTTCTCCAAAAATACAAGGATCTATTAACGTATATGTGACTGTGGTGATTTATAACCTTTGTTTTGACTTGAAGGCATGTAACATGGTCGGTTAGGCCTAATGGAACTGTGAAATCTGCCCTATATAATAAGTGCAAATTCTGTATACTAAGTGCAAATTCTAATGTTTTTTTTTTTTTGTTGTTGGAAGAGGTCTTTACCCCTTTGTCTGATCCTATTTTGATTGGAAGCTATCAGCAATCTGTAGTGTGCGAGACTTTGGGTACAAAGTCCTGTTTATGGGGTTGTTATTCATCGCAACTGTTTTCTTGCATAGTGATGAACAGTGATTTTGCTGACTAAATTACATGCTCCAGTTGGGGAAGTTTTGGTGGTGTATGATTGGTGGTGGTGCCGAATATTTCTAATGGCCTTTGGAGTAAGAATGGCATCTTTTTGATCGAGCTGGATGCCAAGCCAGAAGGATTAAGCAAAAGTTTTTACTCATTAATCTTGCCCTGGTTTCGGACTATTGGTTACTATATTTTGGGTGTATGTTCGTGGTTGTTGCTGAAGGATACGGACAATGACATTTCATCATGAAGTATCCACAGGACTTTGTATATTTTTACTGATTTGAAGGGATGATATTCTTCATCCTATATTTGGGAATTATGAATTGGATTCATATTGAACATTTTTTGACATTGGGGGCTTTAACACGGCTATTTATATGTTCTGAATAACTATATTAGCACTAGTTACTGCTTTGATTTAGGCATCTATAGATCTCCACTAATTAAAGTTGTGTGATATATTCAGTTATATTTTACACAATTTAGGTAAAGTGCATATGTGCTTGAGTCGCTAGATACTTTTCTCCCCTTTGAGGCTTTGTACTAATTATATCTTTCCCTATGTTGGTTAGTTCTTTACACCTGGTGGAACTAATTTACTGATACCATTGGTTTATTTATGAATACTAAAGAAAAAAGGGGATAACACTGTTGATGTTGATGGTGAATTTATGGGATTATACAGGCATAACTATACATTTTCTATTAGTATTAGATTAGCCTATATATATTCTTTCTTTGAGATTATTCAGGGATTGTGGTGAACCGTTGAGTACAGATTTAGGGGGAATCAGTAACCTTTATAAACATAGTTATTCTAATTATTTTTGGTTTGCACCTTCCAACATACCTATAGGGAACATACTTTGGCATCTCAAATGTCCATATCCCATGTTGAATAGGATGAATATATGATCTGTGGGATTTCTTGCTGATTATTGTCCACAAAGTGTTGGTGCCCTTGGCAGAGACATTCATTGCAAAAGGTTGTATTTTTCAGGAAGGCTTTTTTCCAGTGGTAGTACTGGCAATTGGGGAGTGGCCCTTATTTTAATCGAATCTTAATAAAAATTGTTTTGTGACCAACAAATAAAATTCAATTGTTGGGGAATTTAAGGACCAATACTTCTTATGTATTATATTACCAACTTTATTGGTGGATTTTGTGGGTTAATTTATGTCAGGCTCTATTTGTTTGAAATCTGTGGACATAGCACTGCCAATGGTGGCTCACATTGAAAAGAGGCAGGGTCTATTATGGTTCACTTATTAATTTGATGCTATAAATTGTTATAGTGGCATGGCCTCAAACTCTTGTTTAACTATAACAAGGGCTGTTTGTGGTATACAATTTTGGATGTATCCTCTTTAATGAACACGGACCAATTGGTTTGATGGAATATAATACCTCTTGTCAAGGGGTCCTCTTTCCATACTGGGTTTGATAATCGTTGATACAAAATTTTTCATTGTAATATATGTATGGACATAGCATTGCCTGGAATTTATATAATGTCTTGTGGTTGGTTGTATGATCTGTTGGCAAGGACTATTATTGTCCATATCTGAATTTATTGGATATTTGTTTGGAATACTAAAGGATAAGATCTTATTGGTCCTACCAACTATTGTATTTCTAATTGGTTTATATATTTTTAGAACCCCCCCTCCCCCATTGTCTAAGTCAGTATTGGGAATTGTTTGTTTGATCTTTTCAACCTGCATAAATGGATCTTACTCAGATATTGTTGGGTTTATCCGCAGATGGGGGGGACCTTGCCATCTATGACATGGGTGACAGCACCAGGAGAGTTGATGGGACCACAAATGTGAGCCCTGAGACCAACTGTGAGGCCCTTTTCTCCAAATTAAATAAGAGTATGAGATCGCTCTAATCCAATGTTTGGCATTTGCATCTTTTCAAGGCATATTTGGCCAAGGGCATTTCCCTAAGGGGGTTGAGAATTAAAATAGAACCATTAGTCAGTAAAATAGACAGTGAATTGTCCCAACAGTGGGCAGCTATTCAGCAAAAGGCATCAATGGGGTTTGTCGAGGCTTTGGCCACTTACCATAACCGAATAATTGATAGGGATATTATTGAAATTACCAAATTGTGTGAACAAACAAGAGCTTTTGAGGGGGAATCCTTTTATATGATGTGCCTTAATAAACTGGGTAAAGATCTCCTGAACCTAGAACAACAATTAAAGTAGAGAAAGGTTCAAAAATTCCAACGGGATCAGGAGGATTATGAAAAGGGGAAACCCTTCAGTGTCAATAGGCATGTCAGATTTGAGGGGGCAATAGTAAAACAATCAAAAGTAAGCGACTCAGATCCATATTAAAAAATATGATCTACTGGGGATACATCAGCAGGGGATTCCTCCTCAGCCACTGACCTGGACATGCAGCACAACCCAGACTCCCCCAACCCAAAAAGAGCTAACACTACTGACCCTTAAGGCCCTACAAAAGGGCATGGAGATAAAATGACAGGAATAAGCGACATGGAAAGTTTATTGAAACTCTTGACTCAAAAGTGAATGTATGCCCCAATTCCAAAGTGTTGAATATCTCCCATGTCACTTTGTCTGATGCACAGACCGATATCCTCAGTAAAGGCCTCAATTTTATTCCAGCTTTTTTTTTTTTTGTGTCAGAGGACATTTTGGCTCAGGATGTTATTGCTTTTTGCAGATTATTGAACTTGAAGTTGCATTTTAATGATAGTGTTATGTCTAATGTTGGTCAAGAATTTACTTATCACAAATCCAAATTTGTCCCACCTATGAATCATAGTGTTCAGTCATTTCAGACTTTTGTTCTCAAAGATTTACATTGTTATTCCAGGGACTTCATTTGTTGACCGAACAATCTCTCAAAGATTGAGATGGATACTCTACGTGAATTAGAAAATAAGGAGATTGTTATTCTTTTAGCTGACAAGGTGGAGCGGTGGTGGTTATGAGCTGGGACAAATATGATGCTGAAGCAAAAAAACAGCTAAAGGACAGGAGACATTATTTTAATATGCCTCTTGATCCTACCTTCAGGTTTAAAAAACAAATTGATGAATTTTTGGCCTCTGCGAGGGCTGAGGGTATTATCTCAGACTCTACCTTACATCATCTCACTGTTTCAGATCCCAATAACCAATATATTTATTTTCTATCTAAAATCCATAAAGATCTTTTGAATCCACCAGGTAGACTGATTGTTTCAGGCTGGAGGTCCATCACTGAGCCTCTATCCAGGTTTCTTACCAAATACTTACAACCTCTTTTGAAATGGGAAAGAGACAGGATTCAGGATACAACTGAATTTTTTGACATAATTTCTGATGTACAATTAGAGGAGGGATGAATCCTTTGTACACTCGATGTCAGTGCATTATATACTAACATTTCTCATCAGGCTGGCAATGAAGCAATTGAATATTGGTTATACAAGTCCAATCTATACCAACCTGGATTTAATACCTTTCTGATTTGTCTGATGGAGCATGTCCTTATTAAGAATGTTTTCTGTTATGGGGACTAGTGCTACTGACAGGTGAAAGGAACAGCTATGGGGGCATCTTTTGCCCCTATTTATGCTGACCTGTTTATGGCATATGTGGAGGAATATCTTATCTATGACAGGTCCCATAACATCTATTTGGATGAGACTGACATCTAGTGGAGGCTCCTGGATGATTGCTGGATGGTGTGGAGATCAGACGTTGAATATTTATTGGAATTTGTAGGATATTTGAATGAAAATAAATGGGGACTCCAGTTTACAGCAAGTTATAGTGTGGACCAAATAACATACCTAGATATCTTGGTAACTAGGAATTGGGACCACACTCTACAAACTGAGGTGTTTCGTAAATTCCCACAATATAATTCCCTTCTCCATGCCTCCAGCTTTCATCCATCCCACATAGCCAAAAACATCCCGAAATCTCAATTTATTAGAATGAGACGTATCTGTTTGGATGATGCAACTTATGAGACCTTTGGAAAAGATCTTACAAATAGATTTCGGGATAGGGGTTATAAAATGGGGCCTATAGTGACAGCAAGCAACTGGGCGTCAAAACTGAATAGGGATGATTTGCTCAATTACAAGGAGAAGCAACAACAGCATGCCAATTTACCAATACATTTAACCACTATGTATGGGAGGAACACAGATTTACTAATGAACAGTGTCCAGCGACACTGGAATATTTTGTTAGCTGACAACACTTTATCAAATATCTTGGGGGAGAGATGTCAATTTTTGTTCCGCAGAGGCAAAAATATGGGCTCATGTTTTAGTTTTTACAAAAGGGGCTTGGAACGGCAATCTATAGGAAATAAACAACAAAAAATCATTACAGGGGATATTTTGACAGGTTGTGCACCATGTGGACACTGCAGTCATTGCACCAACATTGTGAAAACCAAACAGTTTACTAGTAGGAATTCGGGTACTGTTTTCGATATACATTTTTTTGCAAACTGCAGTAGTGACTGGGTGATATACTTGGCCGTATGTAACTGTGCAGCATTTTATGTGGGACAAACCTCCAGAACCCTTAGACTGAGCATTAAGGAGCATATCAGTGACATTAGGAATAGGAGGGCCAACAATGCATTATACAAACATTTGCTTAAACACCCGGCAGCAATATTTAAATTTACTATTATAGATAAAATAGCGGGTAATAGATCCCAGAAAGCTGGATGGCATTCCATTTTGGATGCAAAGGAGAAAAAGTGGATTATTAAATTGGGAGGGCTTTTCCCACCAGGATTGAATGAACACTTATAATGTGACCAATCGGAAGGTAATTTGTTAGTGAATGACAGTATATAATGCACAGTGGTCTGATGTATTTGTAACACTGAGGAAGTCTAGGTAATATCATTAGCCGAAATCAGTCGCTTCTTTCTGTTGTTCTAACAGTTTGTTATTTATATGACTTAATAAAGGGTCATTAGCACGGTATCACAGTTTGCTGGCTCACTTTGTGGTTTGATATCGTTTGTTGGAGCTGTGCAATTGCCTAACACTCACGGGACTATGTTGGCTAAAAACTAAACTTCCCATCCACCTGCAAAGGTACAGAGAACTTAGAAATCTAACAAAACAGCATATCAACAAAGACAAAAAAGATTTCTACAACAATCCTCCCTCAGCACAAACAGCTAATCCCAAAAAGCTCTGGAATTCTATTAATCAAATACTGCATCCTGGGAACTCCTCATCTCCTAATCCCTGCCCAACCAAGACATCAGAAGAAGTAGCAAACATTTTCAACTGTTACTTCACTGAATCCATCTCAAAGATGGTAAACTCTAATCCCCCCTAAACTAACTCTACTCATTCTCCTGCATCATCTCCTACCCTAAAGACCTTCAAAACTTTCTCCCTACATCCCATATCTACTAACTATATTAAATCTCTACTCTCCAGACTTAAACCTTGTTCTGCATCTACTGATGATATCCCTCCTTATTTCCTCCAGGTTTCTGCAAACTCTCTTGCCATCCCTACATCTATATTGATAAACTGTTCTATCACCGAATCTAAAGTTTCTGCTATTTGGAAACAATTTAACACTATCTATTCACAAAGGAGGTAACTCCTCTGAAATCTCTAATTTCAGCCTTATTGCTATACCTTCTCCTCTTTCCAAAGTGCTTTAAAAATGCATCCATAAACAAGTCATGCAACACCTACTACATGAAAACCTATTCACACCCACACAACATGGCTTCTGCCCTAACCACAGCATCATCACTACCCTCCTATCCTTCATTAACCCCATCTCATTGGCAAGTGACTAGAAAAAAAACATGTATCCTTCCTATTCCTTGACCTATCAAAAGCATTTGATACAGTATCTCACCCTCGTCTCCTTAATAAACTGACTGACCTTAACTTCTCTACTTCTACGGTTGCCTGGTTTACTAGCTACCTTACTGAGCGACTTCAATCAGTAAAGTGTCAGTCAGCCCTCTCCCCTCCACTTCCAGTCAAAATGGGAACCCCCCAGGGATTCATTGTTGGCCAATAGCTCTTCAATATCTTTACAAATCATCTCTGTGTTTCCTGTCCTCTATCATACCTAGTACAATATGCAGATGACTCTACAGTCATCACTACTACTGATACTTCATCTGATCTCACTTTCACCCAGACTTCCTTCAGCTCAGTAGAAACCTGGCTCTCTGGCAACCAACTCATTCTAAACCCTAAGAAAACTAAGCTCTTACTTTGTCTTCCCAAAAACCTCATTCATCTAAAATAGACATTCTCCATTCTGTCTCTAAACAACAGTCATACTGATGTCAAAACTAGCACCAAACTCCTTGGAATCACAATAGACGACCAACTTAAATTTGACTTGCATGTAAACAATTGCGTAAGAAAGACACACCAAAAACTTGGCTTCCTGTACAGAAACAAAACGTTCTTTACTACAAAAGCTAAAGTGGCCTTCTCTCAAACCTACCTCCTACCTAGCCTTTTATATGCCTCTCAAATCCTAACCAATCTTAACTCATCCCTGTTAGCTAAGTTAGATTCAGCCTGCAATAAGGTGGCTAAATTTGCAGCACACCAAACATGCAACTCCCACCACTGTATCTCCCTAAAACAACTTAACTGGCTAGAAATTACTCATCAGCTCCTTCTCAATCAACTTCAGATAATTCATTCCATCCTATATCGGCCATCTTTCTGTCCCAATCTCTCTTCCCTTATATCCCTATACACTCCAAAAAGGCCTCTCTGCAGCTCAGACCTGGACCTATTGCAAGTCTACATCCCAAAAACAAAAACTGGATGCAACCTCTACAGCTTTAATCCTTCTAGCTCCTGGAACAAAGTACCATTAGCTATTTGGTCTATTAAACAGCCCAACCAGTTCAAAATAACTACCAAAGAGTACCTGAAAGAAATCTAGTCATGACGATGCACCCACCCCCATGACTTACCTGCTAATTCAGCAACTTCACTGTCTATCTTTTTCTTGACTCTACTTACTCTTATTGTCTTAAAATTTGTTTTATCACCTATTGTATAACTTGTTTCTATTGTAACTAATTTAATGCTTTGCATATTTTGATATGTGTTAAGAGCTACTGCTCATATCTTCTTGCAATGTACTGTATTTTAAATTGTAACTGTGTGGAGCTTTTCTCCCTAGGCTTCCACTGAAAAAGGGCTACTAACTCAGTTGGACTAACCCGGTCAACAAATGTAAAATAAAATAAATAAATAAATAAATAAAATAAAAGCAATGCCTAACACTCAGTCTAGCTGATAACAAATTATAGCAAATCATCAGACCCAGACGATACAGTGAATCTACTAGCAGATAAATTCAGCTTCACCCCCTCTTCTCCTCTAACAATTTCAGATTAAATGCCTACATCTACCCCCTAGATCTCCCAAGAACAAGTTCTCAAGTCCGTATCTAAAACTAAGAACACTATATCTATAGATCCAGATAACAAACCAGGCTGAATATTGGCTAGGCAGAAATATGAACTGTCAGACTCCCTATGGAGGGTATTTAACATTCGCCTCAAAACAGGTTTCGTGCTGGATGAGTGCAGAACAACAACAGTCATTCCCTTACACAAAGGTGGAACTTCAACAGACCTGAGCAATTACAAACCCATAGTCCTAACCAGCCTCATCTGTAAGGCCATGGAAAGGATTATTATGGAACTAATAAATAGGGAGATAGGTGACTTACATACTCTTGACCCAACCCAATTTAGATTTGTCAAGGGCAGGTACTGCCTATATAATCTGGTTGACTTCTTCAAAACAGTCACACAGAGTATGGATGAGGGTAACAAAGTGCACACTGTCTAACTGGGCCCTGCAAACGCAAGCAACACTATACCACACTCAAGCATCAAAGATAAGTTCTTCCAGTTAAATGTAAACTCCTGTGTAAGCCACTGGATAGCAAATTGGCTCTCATCTAAACAAAAGGAAGTAAGGGTGGGCCACTCTACCTCTTCCAAAAGACCTGTGACTAGTGGAGTGCCCCAGGGTTCAGATCTTTGACCACTTCTCTTTGACATTTACTCCTAGGATTTATTTTATTTACCAGGAAAGTCCAAATTGGAACACAGCCAATTTTCAGCAGAAGCCCAGGGAGAAATGCTCCAGATGCATGTCTTTGTAACATGGGAGGAAACTGGAGCACCCAGAGAAAACCCAAACAAATACAGGGAGGACATGCAGACTCCACACAGAAGGTATCCCAGCCAAGAATCGAACCAGAGAATCTCTTGCGGTGAGGTGACGCTGCACCACTGCGCCATCCATTCCAAAGCTCATGTTAAGGGATTGTGGCTGATCACATCTGCAGATTATTGCAAACTTGATGCCATCATAACCTCCCAGAAGACACCAAGATCTTAAAAGATGGCTTGCCCCAAACCAATAGTTCATGCCAAAACCATTGACTGAAACTAAACACCAAGAAATGTATCATTATATACTTCAGAAAGCATGACTCCTTTTGTAACAATCACATTGATAACGTCCACTAAAAATGGATCCCATAGTTAGAAATCTGGGAATCTATGATGACAATGAAGTCTGTTGCTTACCATGTATACACTATTGTAAGGAAGTCTGTTTTCATCATGCAGCTTAGATAGAATGGCATCGCATCTGGGTATGTAATTGTAACTCTGTACTCACCATTTAATAGGCCAATTATTAGGTATAATACCCACTTAAGTATATTGCTGTCCAAATAATTGTTACATCCTGAATGACTGCAATGGTTCCTGACTAACAAAAAAATAAATAAATCAAGGGTCTAAATCATAAAAAGTATACAGACAGACTCAAACCTTGTCGCTCTTCTCTGTGTTTTATAGGCTGCTGAAAGGGGACCTCTACCTCATGTACAGAGCCTCAACAGACCCTGTTCTGTTAGACCTATTACACATTTGGAAGGCCAGTGGCATAGGTTCATAGGTAGGTATTAGGCTATCAGCCCTGGGGCCTATATAAGCCTAGCCAAAAACGTCCCCTGGCTTTCACCACCCAAGAAAATTATTTTCAGCAACTCCTGCTCAAAGGGACCTCAATTTCTTTTGCAAGTTTAACAGAATATGCTGGAGGGATAGGCATGTGTCACAGGGTACCACTTTTATGGGACCACTGCCCCCCCCCCCCCCCATAGTATCTTTCTCTTCGCAACTTTTCACTCATTTATATCTAATATAGACATAATGGCATTTAAGTCTCTAAAACTTGATGCAACAAGATCTCCTGGGTTAAACTGTATTTTTGCTTAACTAAACAACCTGAAGACCTGAAATGCTGTGTGCTACAAGCTTCAGTGTCTGATTCCTCTGGATTGCTACAGCAGCTCTTTTGAACTTTCTTTAGCTATTTTGCTCTTTAGTTAAAACAGTTTTCTCAAAGCTAGCTAGGTAAGCCTCAACAGTAATACTCATCCTTAGTGGCAGTTTAGTTGTGCTTTACAAGATTGTGTGTCTGGTTTTATCTGCTTTGTATAGATCTGTTTTTCTGGTTGGATTGCTATATCATGGCCTTTTTTCCTTAATTCTTTATATCACTGTGCCTACAAGATGTTGCTTGCCATTGTGGTTTTCCCAGACTGAGAGCACTTCTTGGCTACATTTGTTAAACAAAAAGAAATTGTCTCTACACAAGAAAAGTAAGTAACATTTGCACTTGAGTTATTCTAAAGCACTAAGTTGTAGATGTATTATTATTATTATTATTATTATTTTACTATAATGAAACAGCTTGAAGACCTTAAATGCCATGGGGTACAAGAGTTAATATCTGATTCTTTTGACTTATTATAGCAGCTCTTTTGGATTTTTCTCTAACCCTCCTGTCCATTGCCTATTGTAGTTTTATAAGCTAGTTTCTCTGACTTATGCCCATCTAACTACCAAAGTCCCTGCTTCTCCTCTTTCATTGTCACTGTCAGCTGTCTAAGTTATTTAAGTACTTATTTCCTCTCCTTCATTTCCAGAGATCCATCATTCTTATTGACCACTCAGCAAACCAGTATTGCTCTTGAGTTAACCTCCCTGACTATAAATTGACTTTGGAAACTCCTTCCAGTCTTATCTCATCTGTTTATATTACATGGAACTAGTAAATCAAACTGGTCAGATCCTCCCCTTATACTGTTAAAGTTCAAATTACCTTTCTTCTTATCTAACTGCCTGCCTAGTACACAGTACACTACCTAGAACATTTATCCTTTTTTCAATGTTCTTTTAAAATCTGCTCATCCTAGTTTTGTAGTTAATAGACCCTTCCTACAAATGTCTTTTTTGTTCTTACTGTAGCCATCTCTCTAAGGAAGTGTTTGTTAGTTTATTTTTTGTTTGTTCCATGTTTTCTGCACATCAGGCTTGCTGTTCTCAGATTTTACATTAAGTAATTGTAGATCTACATTACAGTGGCAGTAGAGGGTAGTCTGGTATGTTTAAAACTTAGGAATCATATAGGAAAGCTTCTATTCTGTTTCTGTAATTGGTCAGTGGGCTATTTTGCCTGCATAGTCAGTTTACATCTTGGCTTAAATACACAGAGCTTACAAATGCTTGGCTTTCACTCCACTGACAACTGAGCATTTTGTTTCAATCCAATGCCATCCTAGCATAGATTAGTATACCTCTCACCTCTTAGCTCAAAAAATCCAGGCAAAGCCTAAAGTAGTGGGAGGACAAAAGCTCAAAAATAGGGACAGATTTTAAATATTGTTTTTACAATTTTAGAAAGTTGCCAGAATAGCAAGATTTGTGTTTACATGCATTTCTGGAGGATATGAAGTCTGAAACTCAAATGCATGTCATTCTTTAGTGACTTCAATCCTCAGTGATTTGCCAGAAAGCCACAAATTTTATCATAAACAGATCAAATATATGTGACAAAAATCTGGATATTCCATGAAAACCTGGATAGTTGAGAGTTATGGTACTATAGATTGATATTTTGCAATTTTCTTCAGATATTTATATGTGTTGCTGCTTTATTGTTGAATTCTTTATTGTATTTCTGTACTTTATCATTGCAAAGTGCCATTGTATTTCACTGTTCTTAGCTGCTGGTTTTCTGCACTGTAGCTATCTTCTTTAAGGAAGTGTTATCAGGTTAATTTGTTGGTTGTTCTGTAGTTTCTGAACTTTGGGCTATCTCATTTGAGTTTTACATGAGGAAAGATTAGGTCTGAACTCTAGTGGCAGTAGACGGTAGAGTGGTCAGATCTGTGCTTGGGAATCACAGAGGAAATCTTCAGGTGTGTTTTGTGATTGGCTAGTGGGCCATTTTGTCTGCTTAGTCAGTTTCTCAGTTTGTATGAAGTCATTGCACTGCTCATCACACAGCAGTGGATAGCAGTGCTCAGTATAGATGCAGGTGCTTAGTATCTTAATTTCCCTAAAAAATCTACCCCTATGAGTCTCTGAGTATGTAGTTCCTCAGGGAGCACCAGGTGTGCAGACAGAGAGGCATTGTTCCATGACAGTAAACTGTGTTTGTATTTCATACTTAACCACCACTCAAGGAAATCTGTTCCCCATGGCAGTGGTTACACAAAGAGGAATTTATAATCCCCTGCCACTACTTCTCTTGTAGACTACCTTAAAAGTAATCTACCCAAGCCTCAAAAGCTTCCAAGATACTGTAATTCCAATAAGTACTCTCACGATCCTCCAAAACACACTACAAAGGCAACACCCACTATGACATATTCAGTCTCAACTCACAGTGTGTCAGTGTCTAAGCTCATAAGGCAGACTACCCCAAAATCTAACATTCTGGTCAAAGAAGACTCCATTGTGAAGCATACCAATGCCCCACTCACCAAACTGAGCAAGGATTTGGTTAATATTACTTGTCTCTCAAGGCAGAATCCACCAGATCTCTCACACACACACACACACACACACAGACACACATACACACACACACACACACACACACACACACACACACACACACACACACACACACACACACACACACACACAGTTATGTTGTTAAACCACAAAGACCAGTATGACTCTATGATGGAGTAAATGACCTGCAATGTACCTGCCTGGGTTATATGAACAGAGTCATGATAGAGCTCTTAGACTACATGTTCTAGGCCAGTATGAGCCTAGCACTGAGCAGCATTCTACCTTCTCCAAGGATGATGCCACAATATGAATAAAAGATAACAGACTTTAATAATTAGCTTAGTGTTTGGTGTCTTAGAAAGGGGCTACAATATTTTTTGGCCTAGGAGGATATGATTAAGAGACCGTGCTGTTTTTCCAGGGATGGACAGCACCTTGGCCACTCCAGTAGTGCCTTTATTAGGCTTTCCAACCTGAGAAATCATCCAATGTAACTAAATGCCAGGACTCTAAACATAAAACTCCGCTCTATGCAAACTGACTATACCTTGGAGCATGTCAACAGATGTCTGTCTAGTTCTGAGAAATGGATTAAAGTCATGGAGGGCATGACTATAATGTCTTCTACATATTTAGGTCAGCTACTACACAGAAAGGGACAAAAGGTGGAAGTGTTTCAATTTACAACAAAAACAAACAAAAACATCTCAAGGCTACTCAGCCAGTATGACACACTTTAGCTTCTTCACTTACATCTCACCATAAACAAAGCCTCATACCACATCTTTGTGAGCTATTTGCCCCCACCTTTGACCCAGGAAACCCATAACACTTACTTAAATGAACTTGAGTCACTATCTGTTCAACCCAACACCAAACTCAAGGGTGACTTGAACTACCCCACTATAAAGTGGGAATTTATTTATTTATTTATTTGCAGTTTGTTAACTGGGGAAGTTCATTGGGCTGAAAATGATCCCGTTTTCAATTGAGGCCCGGGGAGAAAAGCTCCATACATAAATATTACAAAGCTAATATCAACAAAGCTAACAAGTGCAATACAATTTTCACAAACTACTAAAACACAGTAACATATAAGACAGAATAATAACATTTGAGCAAGATGTTGTAACAAAGCACTGAATGAAATGAAAACAGAAGTATTTTGGAGTGCATAAGTATAATTCGGAGTGCAGGGATATATGCATTCATAGTTTCATGAGGTGAGAGATAGGAAGAATTAGGGGAGAGTAGAACAGTGAGAGGTGAATAGGCTGAGTTATAAGAAAGGAAAAAAGGGGAAGGGGTGAAAATGAAATGAAGGGAGTCAGTAGGCTGAGGTTTGAGAAAGGAAAAAAAAGGATGGGGGAGAAATGAAATAGAGGGAGTCAAGTAGGGTGAGAGCATGAGCATTCCCAGTGAAAATAGAGATGGGAATAGAGTTTAGTCTTGAAGCTGGAGTGGTTTTGGGTGATTCGAGTGGGGGGGGGGGTGAGAGTAAATTCCATAGACGAGCAAGGGAAAAAGACAGGAGAAATTGCCCTGGCGTGCGTAAAGGTTTGTACACTTTGAGGAGGTTCTGGTTACTGGACCTGAGTATTCTGTCAGGATGGTGCAAGGTGAGTATGGAGGAGAGGGAATGGCAGTTAGTGGGTTTAAAAAAGAGTTTATGAGCAGTTAACAGTTGAATGTAAGAGAGATAGTGGGAGATATCCAGCCAGTTCAAGGAGTGGAGCCCATCACAGTGGTGGGAGGAGGATTTGGTCCTGGTAGCAAGCTTAGAGATTTTATTGTAGCAGGATGACAGTTTTGATTTTAGGAAGGATTGAAGGCTGGTGAGGAGAGGGGATCCATACAAGAGAGAGGGGATGAGTTAGGAAATCGAGAGTATGTGTTTGGATGAGGGAGTGAGATAACGGCTGTGATGATACAGCATTCTGAGTTTTTGGTGTGTTTTCTTAATACTAGTCTGTATACAAATGTCAAACTTTAAATGCTCATCAATGATAACACCTAGAAGTTTTGTATGGGAGACAATTTCAATGGGAATCTTATTCTGACTGACTATAGAGAAGGAATTTTTATCAATAGAGGTGTTTTTACATGGAGTAAAGATCATGATTTTGGTTTTGGATGCATTGAGAGCAAGGTGATTATTCAGCATTCAAGGCTCTGTACAAGAGAAGGCATCTTGTGTTAGTTGTTTGAGTTTCGGAAGGGATTGAGCATAGAAAATTATGGTGGAATTGTCCACGTATTGGACAAGTTTGGCATTAGGAATGCACTGATGAAAATTATTAATGAAGATGTTAAAAAGTAAGGGACCCAGTACTGAGCCTTGTGGAACTCCTGTTGTAGTGTGAAGGAAGGAAGAGGTACTATTATTCCACTTCATGGCTTGTTGTCTATTAGAAAGGTAACTAGAAAACCAGTTAATAGAGAAGGGGGAGAGATTGAGAAGAGAGAGTTTGGACAAGAGAATGTTGTGGGGAACAGTACTGTAGGTCATTGATAAGTCTAGGAGAAGGGTAGATAGAATGTTGCCAGAATCACGGGTGCAGTTGATGATGTCAAGAAAGGACAGAAGGGCAGTGGTAGCACTATGTCCAGGTCTAAATCCATGTTGAGTAGGGAAAGAAGTTGATTGTCTTCAAGGTAGGGAAGGAGTTGCAAGTATATCCATTTTTCAAGGACTTTTGAGATAGAGGACAGGTTGGAGAAAGTTGGAATCATATGCAAACTCTAATTTGCAGGCTCAAAGATGTCTGGGTTTTGTCAGCAAAAATGCCCTGGACAAACTAGTCTATACACCTACTGGGGGTATCAACCTTCTTGGCCTAGTCCTCACCAACATGGAGAAACATTGCACCCCCCTTTGTGTGTAACACCCTCACTGATTAGGTCAGACCATAACGTTCTCCCTTTCAAATTAAAAATACAACATGGAACACCAGGTAACTTAGGAACTTTTAGGAATTACTGCAAGGCAAACCTCCTTCTTTTAAGAGACACCCTGGCAAAATGTGAAACCTCCAAACCCAGGGAACATCACTGCTTGTGCAGAGTCATTCACAAAAAAGCATAGAGACAGTGATACCTATGAAAAATAAGCACAGGGCAAACTCAAAAACCAAGCCACGCTGGTGGAATCTTAACATCAATAGGTTGTATAACAAAAATAAGAAAATTATCCCCCAAAATAGGAAGTATAATGCCCAACAAGTTAAGAACTCCCCTATTAAGCAAAATAAACAACTCATGGGACTAATTAAGTCAAGAGAAGCCAAACTTGAGTTAAAAGTAGCCTCCCAAGCTAAGGATAACCAAAAGGCATTTTTCATTTATGTTTGAAGCCTCAAAGGCAATAAACAACAATGTACCAAGGTAATCATAAGTGGAGCTAACTATACAAAGCCAAAGGATATATAAAATCTACTGAACAATAAATTTAGCTCCAAATCTACTGGGCAATAAATTCAGCTCTGATTTCAGCTTTCTCCCCCAGACAACTCACAAGAAGTGCCCTCAACCATAGCCTCCCAACTATCATTAGGGAACAAGTCCATAATGCAATCATCAAGGCCAAAAACAAGGTTTTAGTTGGACGTGATAATATCTCAGGATGCCTCCTTAATAGCATGAGACATGACCTATTTGATCTACAAGAAGTGCTATTCAGTTGTAGCACCCAAACAGGCTTTGAACCAAATGAAAGGAGGACTGGAACTGTTATCCCTCTGTACAAGGGTAATCTATGGACCCAAGACACTATTCATCATCTTTGGGATGGAAATCCAAAGCACTGGACAAAGGCAGACTTGTACATACTACCTACCTGAATCTGGCCAAGGTATGTGGGCACAATACCTGACTTGAGCATTGTAAATGAGCTCACTAAATTAGATATAAACCCCTAAGTCAGCCACTGGATAGTGAGCTGGCTCACAGATAGGACCAATGAAATTAGAATAGGAGAGTCTACCTCCACAAAAAGGCCATTCACAAGTGGGGTGCTTTGGGCTCACAGATGAAGCTGCTCTTGTTTGGCATCTAATTTTCTAAAGTCAAGGCTAATATCAAAGGCCTCTGGCTGACCAAGTTTGCAGATAATTCCAAATTAGACACAGTTACTGAATCTCCCCAAGACACAAATACCCTCCAAGAATACCTGGCATTGACTACTAACTGGTGCTGGAATTATGGTCTAAAACTCAATGCCAAGAAGTGCATAACAGTAGCTTTCTGAAAGCCAGCCATCTCTGCAAATTACTACATTGATTATACAGCTCAAGAAAAGACCTAAGAGTAGAATCAGGAGACATGGATTTAGGAGCACATATAGACAGCAGCTTTGTCTTTGGCCATCATGTGTCTGCTATAATGAGACAATCATTCTGTGATGCACAACTTCTAAACAAGAGTAAGGTATCTACACGGTGTAGAAAAGAAGTGCTATGCAGACCGCCTCAAAGCCTTGTCCTTATACTTATTCTCCTGTAAGGCCTACAATGCATTCTCTTATCCAGCATTAATGACCTGTTGCACATCCATGAAACAAATAGCAACAGAAGCTCTTGATCCAGGAACCTAAACCTCATCTGTGACATGAGACATACTGAAGGGACAGATATGTGTCTCACAGGCTGCCCATTCTCTGGAACAGGCTTCCCATCCATCTAAAACAGAGTTCTTCCCTGCACGTGTATAAGTGAAATTTGGATCAGTGGATGGGGAATTGTAAATATATCCCTAGTCTGGCACCTATGTTTTTGTTACAGAGAAGAAGTTTGTAACTGCTCAACCACTCATACCCGAGTCATATATACCCCCTACATAAAACCTATGGGACCAATACCTATCTAATATTATTGCGTAGCACAGCTAGGCTTAAAAAGGCTCTTTAGGGTCTTTAGCCTAATATTCTATCATGTCATTAAGTCATAAAACTGATTGGTCTCATATGTAAGGCCATGGAAAGAATAATCATGGACTTGATAAATAATCCAAAAAAAAAAAACTTTTGCTGGGCATCCAAAATAAAACTCAATAAGAAACAATAAGATGTCCAAACGAGTAGTAAACACACCATAAACTCCACACATAAATCGATGCAAAAATGTTCGTCCACAATATTTATTAATAAGTTAAGCTCTTTCTTCCCTTGTAGTATGGGGACTTCATCAGAACTCCAGTTCTGAATATTTGAATATTATGAATGTTTCTTACTGACTTGATAAATAATGACATAGGAAATCTTCATACATGGAATCCAACCCATTTTTGCTTTGTCAAGGGCTGGTCTTGCCCGTGCAGCCTGATGGAATTCTTCAAGAAGGTTAGCAAATAGACAAGGGTAAAACAGTGCATACTGCTTACCGCCACCTGGCCAAAATATTTAACACAGTATCCCCAGTATCCCACTCAGGCATTGTAGACAAGCTGAAAATATTAGGTATAAACTCCTACTTCACCCACTGGCTAGCCAGCTGGTTCAGAGATAGGATTCAAGAAGTCATGACAGATGAGTCTAACTCCATAAAAAGGCCAGTCACTAGCAGAATTCCCCAGGGCTCGGTATTGGGGCCGCTCCTTTTTGTCATGTACTTCTCTGAGGTCAAGACCAGCATCAAAGGCTTCTAGCTGACCAGGTCTGCAGATGATTGCAAACTAGGACTAGCCATACAATCCCTCAAAGACACAAATACCTTCCAAGAAGTCCTCACACAGACTAATAAATGGTGCCAGAGTCATGGTCTAAAACTCATTGCCAAAAAATGCGTAACAGTAACTTTTGGGAAGGTGGTCACCTCAGGAAATTACTGCATTGATAGTATACCCCTAAGAGTTGACCCTGTGGTCAGGGACATATGTAGAAAGTGGCTTGGCATTTGATCATCATGTGTCTATTGTAGTAAGGAAACCATTCTGTGTTTTGCGACTTAGAAACAAGGGTATGGCATCTAGGTTCAAGGAAGGCTTTGTTCCATTGTACTCTACTTTTATAAGATGAGTCACTGAGTACAATGCCCCGTTCAGTATGTACCTGACTGACTAGGCACTTACAACAACTTGAGCATACACAAAGGTTTCTCACAAAAATAATATATGATGTAGACAATATGTCCTATGCAGACTGCCTCAAAGCCTTATCCTTATACTAGATCTCCAACAGACTGCTGAGAAGCGATCTATGCCTGGCCTACAAAGCATCCTTTGATCCAATTCTTATGGACCTGTTGCACATCCACAAAACAAATAGCATCAGAAATACCTGATCTAGGGAACTAAAACTTGTTTGCAACATAAATAATATGGGTCTATGTCAGATGATCGACTTTTCGGAAACATGAACAAAATATCCAAGAGACCATAAGATCAAGTTACTGTAAGCTCAATCATCAAAAACAAAATCCCACAAAATCTACCTTTTTATGTTTTTGCAGGGGGACAAGCCCCCCTGCACCCCCACAAATTATAGATACCAACTCCAAGATCGTGGTACAGGAAGGAAAAGGGTAAATTTCCCAATCCTTGCTGTACCACGATCTCCACTCAAAAGTTTCAGTTTTTTAGTAACTCAATCATATTGTCTCAACCATATGGAGTTTGAGTTTCTGAAAACTCAGTCAACTGATAGGGATCCAATAAGACATGTCAGAGGGACAGGTATGTATCTCAGAGACCATCCCTTCTCCAAAACAGGTTTCCCAACTATGTGAAACAGAGTTCCTCACTGTACTTAATCAAGCACAACTTGGATCAGTGGATAAGAAATCTTAAATGTACCCATGATCTGCAACCTATGTCCTTACTGGAAAGAGGACAGATGCTCAGACACTCTTTCCCAAGTTATACCCTCCATGGAATGAGTTGTATCACAACTAATACAAGACATTTGGGAAGCATAGCTAGGTTTAAAAAGGCCCTTTAGGGTCATTCGCCTAGTAATCACATAATCACTAATGAATCTATGAACCAAGCTCTGTATGTAGTTTATTTCATGTTATCAATACAAATGTCCTGTTATTATTACTGTAAAGCCATTGTTTTTTATGTATTGTGTGTTTCATACTGTTCATGTTGCACTATTTTATACTGTCCATGCTGCTGTATAAATTGCTACTTGCTGTTACTTAGTACTATTTTTGTAGCCAATCCACATGAGAAATAGTAAAATACTTTGCATGCTGAAGGGACAATGTGACACAGGAGACTGTGGTGGAGCTTCCCATTTATTCCTGCACAGAGAAACTTGAAGTGCCTCAGGATGAGAGTTGACTTTTACTTACTTTTTCCTGCAAGGAATAATTTGTTACTCCATACTAGATGTTTGCTTATGATGGCATATGGAACTGGGAAAAAAAAAGTTTGAATGACGAGTGTGCCCTTTGTTTGTGTATTTACATATTGTAAATGTTTTGGAAAACTTGACTTGACTGCATATGAAGATACAGGATTTAAAAATGCCATCCATTTGTACTAATTATGCGCTTACATGCTTAATTAATGAATGTTTACAAAGAACAACATAACTGTTTAGAAGGGTATTCTGAGATGAATGATAAAGCTATTTATTTGCTAAGATGCACACAATTTCATCTAACGACAGCATTAAGGGGAAGATTCAGTAAAATAGTCCTGTGCTTGCAGAAACTGGTGCAGCCAAAAACTGCATTAGAGACATATTAATCACAGTGACGTAAGAGCTCATTATCAGCTAATTTGCATGCCTCTAAATTGTGCCTTGTTAGTAGTAGTGCTGATTAGCATTCTCCTGCAGTGATCACCACCTGCAACTCATGCATTGCATTGACACAGGCACCCTCCCCCGCCATGCATTCTCACACACAAATGACACATTCAAACACACCACCATACCTCTTTTCTGATCTTAGTTTACAGAGGATACCTGATGTTGGTGTCTATTTTTTCTGACAGTCACAGATCACTAATGATTGCAGTCAGTCAGTAATATTAGACATTTAAAGTTTCATTCTTTGCTTGTTCAGAAAATGCTGTGTGTCCCTATTACATTAGGAAGTGCAATAAAAAAATGAAGATGTTTAAAGATAATTGGGGATACTATTTAGTTTAAAATGTATTTTAAAAATACCATAAAGATTACATGAAGAACAGATTTGAAAATAAATGCTGGAAATTAAAATAATATGTAAGAATGACATCACATGACAAAAGTCGATGCAGTTCCCTTAAAAAATATGTGCTCACTTGAAGAAAAAAAATATCAGACTGAAATGTCTTAATCTAGTGCAAATATTAATTCTTTGGGGGACCCACACCCTTTTTAAGTGATCTTCAGATTATTGAAAATATAACTGACTTGTTGCAGGATATCTTGACCACACATATTGGAAGTGCAGAAGTCAGGCATGACTTTAAAGCTGTTTAAACTTCTTGAAGGATTAGAAAGATCAGAGATCACTGAACCCGTTGCCTTGATCAGCTTTGCATTTTATGTTGTATAATTACTTATGCACACATTTTTCACTTTTCTTTTCTATGCAAACAGCAGTATATATATGTTTTTTAAACAGTCAGCAGCTTCATATTCTGGAGATGCTCCTTTAATCTACTACAATGCCAACTGCTAATGAAGTTAGATTTAGAGGCAGCCTTTTATGATACTTCATGATGCTGTTGATATACATCCCTATACCGCTGGCTTCAGAAAATCATCAGTTAAATAATGCCATTGCAATAAGGCACTGGTTTACCAGATAGCAGCATTACTGACAGTGGTTTCAGGAGGGGAGTGAGGTCGCTGGGATGCTGTGCATAATATATTACACACACACACACACACACACACACACACACACACACACACACACACACACACACACACACACAGACACACACACACACACACACACATAATGGTTCATATGCATTCCATTAAATGCACATAATGTTCACATTGGTGGTTTACTGAAAGATTTACCAAAAGAAACAATGCTGAATATTGCTTATTGTAAGGAACTATTTATGTGGTAGCAGTAAGTGGGGATGATAGTGTATGTGTGAGTATTCCCAGGTTAGGATTAGACTAAAAACTAGCGAAGTGATACATTGTGTGTTGTGCATGTGTGGCATTGTGTGTCAACTGTGTCCGTGTATTATGTTTAAGTGGTACTTTTAGTTAGGGAATGGGTTTTTGGTAACATAGGGTTAAGGTTAGCACATATAAGTGAGGTTAGGGTTAGCGGCAGGGGAAGGGTTATGGTTAGGGCTAAAGTTAACACAAGTGAGGTAGTGTACAGAGGCAAAGCCCCCCTGCCTGCCTCACTCATATGTGCTAACCCTAACCCTGTGCTTAACCCCAACCCTACACATTGTACTACTATAACCTTCGTTTCCACTTTCTCTAATAATACCACTTTTCAGAGTGTGTCTAAAAGTTTGTTGTCTGATTTTTTGTTTTGTTTTGTTTTCTCATTACCAATTTGAAAAGAATACTATATATATATGATACTATTGTATAAAGACTAGTCAGCCCTCACACAGTTGCACACTAATAGATGACTACACTTTTAGTCACAAAACCAATATAAAGAATCACTCTCGATAATATTAAACCTAAAATGATTACTTTTATTTAATTTGTTCCCAACATATACAGCATATACAAAAATCAGATGTTCTGCATCTCACATCAAAGGTCAAAACTGCATTTGCATGTGGGGCTTTGGCTCCTCTCCATTTTACTTACATATACCAATCAAACAGCTGCTTAGCCACTACTGCATTGCAGTATCCTTACAAAGGCAATGTCACTGAGAGCAGGTCAGACAACAGCAATAATAGGCATAAAATAAGCTGACATACATTGACAAATGAAAAACAGGTTAGCTAAATGATAGCCTGACACTTTGCCTTATACTGCATACACACACACACACACACACAAACACACATATATATATATATATATATATATATATATATATATATATATAGAGAGAGAGAGAGATGTAGATATATAGATATATAGATATAGATACAGATATATTTAGGTTCATAGGTAGGTACTAGGCATGCAGTCCAGGAGACCATTAAAGAACATAGCCCAGTTTTCCATAGCATTGTGTAGTTAAGTGATTTGCTCACGCAGTCAGGTCATACAGTAGGTAGATAAAGGTTGAGAGAATCACTTGTATATATATATATATATATATATATATATATATATATATATATATATATATTTATATATATCATTGCTGGAGCCTTCCTGCGTCCTGACAGAGCATTCCTGTGTCCTGACAGAGTGCTCTTCAAACTATCTGGAGATATACAGAGCTGAGTATATTTTTCTGGCACTTCAGAGTTGTTTACTGGTAATTGTTGTTAGACTAATTTTATATCATTGCTGGCTGACTTCAGAGTTGTGCACTGTTATTTTTGCTTCACTGTGTAGTTTTTCAGATCTCTGCTGAAGGTGCTGGTTTTCTCATACCCACCCTCCCTATTCTTGTGTTGTTGTTTAAATTTGGAGGCTTTTGCAGTTGCCCACCCCCATTGTAGATTTGATGTGGGACACTACCCCCAGTCCCATCTCTTTACCTCATTCTACCTAATAGACTCCTTCTGCACTTGTTTTTAGTCATTTTTAATTTAATTTAATTGCATTTTTTAAACTGTTTGGTCTAACATTGCTACATACTCAAGTGTGCTAGCTTGCACTGCATTTGAATTGTTTTCACTGCTGTTTTAGCTACTTTTCTGTATGTATGTCTATATATATATATATATATATATATATATATATATATATATATATATATATATATAAATACCTTTATTGTAATTAGTATAGTCCACATTCAGATTTTCTGTATCCAGGACTGTATGTAAACTTCTGAGCCCCCCCCCCAAGCTTTCTGTGTTATAGAGAAGCCTACTAGCTTATCAGTGGGAGTGGTAAGCACTAGGTAACCTATATACCACATAAGGAGTGGTTCTGGCCCAGAAATTGTAGTTATTGGCCGTTTGGGCAGTTTTTCCATCTCTCTCAGCTTTCTGATTTAAAAGCCCGCATTTGCACTTGTCCCCCCCCTCTTTCCTTTAACTAGTTTAGTCCAGATACAGATTCTTACTTTTAGCACTTGAATTTGCTTATTTGTGATCAGCACTTGTTTAGAACTTGTAAGCACTAAATAACCTATTAATTACTACAGCACTTAACCTTCCTCATTACCTAGAGGAAAACAGTTTTGGTACTTACTTTCCTCACTTGCTTAGAGAAAAACAGCTCTTGTACTCACTTTCCTCACTTATCTAGAGGAAAATATTTTTTTATTCAGGCATGTCCAAGGGTCAGCTCCCAGTGTTCTCTCCTGTCTATCTGATGAATCTAAGCATCTTGGGGCAATGTAGAAATTGCCTCATGTACACAGACAACTCTCTCCTCCTACCACTCAACACTACAACCTGTGAGAGATGCACATGCACATATCTAGCCAAACTGGAGGTAAAGCTCTCTCCAATCAAGATTGAACTTGACAGTCAAGAGGAGAAGGTAAACGCTTGCACCACACCACACTCATCACACAGTCTCACTAAATCTACACCACCAAAATCCACACATAGGAACACAAAAACATTCGCAGAAGCTCTCAACAATAATCTGCTCAAGCAACAGAGACCTCCAAAGCAGAAATGCAAGCAACCTCCACCCCCCCAACACAACCCAAATGACACATTGCTCGCAGACTCAGTGTGCCACTCAACCACAGCCAATAAGGCAAAATAACGTACCCAACACACTAGTCATAGGTGACTCTATAGTCAGGCACACTGATGTCCCACTCACCAGGCTAAACAAGGAGAAGGTTACTGTCAGCTGCCTGTCGGGTGCCAGGATCCGCCACATAACCCACGCACTCAGGTCACTCCACAACAAGTACAAATATGACTCTGTCCTTGTCCATGTTGATGTGAACGATGTGAGACCAGTGACAAGTGGAGTACCACAGGGTTCAGTCCTGGGTCCTCTCCTATTTGGTATCTACTTCTCTGAAGTGCAGGCTAACAGAGAAGGTCTTTGGCTAACGAAGTTCGCAGATGACTGCAAACTAGGAGCCATAATCGAAACTCTTAATGATGTGGACATCCTACAAAAGGGCCTCACTGAGACAGATGCCTGGTGTCAAAGCCATGGCCTCAAGCTCAGTACCAAAAAGTGCATTGTCATCCCCTTTGGTAAAAACTCTGTACCCATGAACTACAACATAGGCGGTAGTATACTTAACACCAAAAGTGTGATAAGAGACCTTGGAACACAGGTGGACAGTAGTCTCTCCTTTGATAATCACATTGCCACAGTAGTCAGAAAATCCTTCTACGTGGCACACCTAATCACAAAAGGTTTCTCATCCAGAAAAAAAGAGGTCACTGTTCCCCTCTACTCATCACTCATTAGACCCATTATAGAGTACAATGCCCCTTTTGGTATGTACCTCACAAGACATCTACAACAACTGGAAAGGCCACAGAAATACCTCACAAAGAGGATTACCAGCCTCAAACAGATGCCCTACACCGACCATCTCAAAAAACTCCAGCTTTACTCCGTCGCATATCGCCTACTCAGAGGTGATCTCTGCCTAACATACAAAGCTATGTCAATCCCAGAGCTGTTGGACAGGCTCCACTTAAAGAAATCCCAATCCCTCCGAGCTACCCAGAGCTGTTGGACAGGCTCCACTTAAAGAAATCCCAATCCCTCCGAGCTACATGCTGTAGGCACCTAAACCTTGTCACCACAATAAACAGGACATGCTGGAGGGATAGATTCCTGTCCCAGAGACTTCCCATACTCTGGAATAAACTACCTATCTATATCAAACAAAGCTCCTCATTAGCACTCTTCAAGAAAAATCTTGATGATTGGATGGGAAATAGGAAATTCACCCCGGGGATCACCTCTGTGGCTCTGCTCGACAGTGGCACAGGAAAATAATTTTCTTGGGTGGCAAAAGACAGGGTACCTTTTTCGCTGGGCTTGTATAGGCCCCAAGGCCAATAACCTAGTACCTACCTATGAACCTATATATATATATTAGATCTGACCGCACTAATAGAAGAGGAGGTGGAGTTGCTTTAATCTACACCAACCTCTTAACTGTGACCCCATACCCTAACACCATCCCTTCTTTCAATAATGCTGAACTAGTTACTGACATACTAAAAATAAACAACCACAAAAGCATCTGCATTATTTCCCTCTATATTTCTCCTGGTAACAATACCAATACACTCTCTTGGTCCACCTCCAACATTAAGCTAGAAACCTTTATTTTGGGAGATGTAAATATTGACTAGGGAAAAATCAATAACCCTAATGCCTCCATAACTATCAACCTATTCAACTTCACTCAACTTACTAACTCCATTACTAGACCTAACAAAACTAATCCCTCTGGCACCATACTTGACTGGATACTAGTATCTCATCCTAGCAAAGTTATAAAATCTGGTGTCACTCCTGGCCCATTAGGAGACCACCTCCCTGCCTTCTCCATTCGAGCCACTCCCACCACCCCTCACTCTCACCACTACATTCAAACTCGTAACCTAACCAACTTTAATCCTAATTCTTTCTCTAACTCCCTTAAGTTAACTAACTGGAACCCCCTAAAAACACTGCCACTAGACGAAGCCATTGACTATTTCAATTCTACATTCTTAACTGTCCTTAACTCCCTAGCTCCTATAAGAAGAAAAAGAATCAAAACAAAAACCACCCCTTTGCTCACCAATGAGACAAAAAAGATTATGCTACAAAGGGATAAAACCTGGAAAGCCTACCTTAAACATAAACAGCATGAAATCTTCCATAAATTTAAGCAATTAAGAAACCTTGCCAAAAAACTAGTCAATACAGATAAAAAGTCTTACTACATCAAACTACAAGAAAACCACACAAGAAATCCCAAACAGTTCTAGAACTCTATTAATTCCCTCCTTAGGCCAGGTACAAAAAACAACCCCTGTCCTAACACCAGCAAATCTGACCCAGAAATTGCCTCACTATTCAATTCCTTCTTCACCTCTTCCATTGCTGAACTAACCAAGACTTTTACCAACAGCAACCCCCCCAAAATCAATCTTCCTTTCCCTTTTCTCGCCCCTTTTTCGAACTCAAACCCGTACCCACCAACCTAATAAAGAAACTGCTCTATAAACTAAAGCAGTGCTCCAGTGCCCCTGACAGTATCCCATCCTCCTTCCTAAAAATAGCTTCTGACTCCATTGCTGTACCCATCAGCATCCTAATTAATAGGTCTCTACTCGAATGCTATGTACCTAAACTCTGGCACTCTGCTTTCATTCTTCCTCTCCATAAAGGTGGCAAGAATTTTAATGTCTCCAATTTCTGCCCCATAGCCATCCTCTCCCCTATATCCAAAATCCTTGAAAATGTATCCACCTGCAGCTCATGCCATTCCTTACTAAACACCAACTACTGTCTCCTACCCAACACGGCTTCCACCCAGGACACAGTACTAACATCGCCCTTCTCTCCTTCTTACATTCTGTGAACGCTGCACGTGACTCTGGTAACTTAGTATTCTCTGTTCTACTAGACCTATCCAAAGATTTTGACACCATCTCCCACATCCACCTTCTAAACCATCTCTCTAATCTCATCCTTAGCCAAAAAACTCCTTCCTGGTTCTCTAGCTACCTTTCAAACAGGTCCCAAGCTGTGAAATGGGGCCAAGCCACCTCTACTTTCCTCCCCACCCCTACTGGAGTACCTCAAGGTTCCATTCTTGGCCCATTACTATTCAATATCTTTATTAACGACTTCCACAAAGCCATTCCCAACACCACAATTGTGCAATATGCTGATGATTCCACTTTGATCTGCTGCGCTCCTAACCTAACAGAGCTCCAAGCTCTAACACAAAGAGCATTTTCAATCACTGAAAACTGGATGCTCCAAAACCACCTCTCCCTAAATGCAAACAAAACTAAGATCCTCCTTTTCTCCCCCTCCAAATCCTCATCTCTAGATAAAAACTCATTCCAAATTACCAGCCTTAACAACTCCACTATCGAGATCGTAACCTCCACCAAACTTCTTGGTGTTACAATTGATGACCAACTAAAATTTAATACTCATATCCAGCTAAACATCAAAAAAACACACATAAAACCTGGCTTACTGTACAGAAACAACCACTTTCTGTCTCCTCCCACCCAGCTAACCCTTGCCTCTACCTACCTCCTTCCCTCTCTACTATATGGCGCTCCTCTGCTCATTAATCTATCATCCGCTCTTACCTCCAAATTCTCCAAATTTGTCACAAATGCCAAATTCTCCTCTCATCACTGCACCTCCCTTCACTCTCTAAACTGGCTTGAACTCCCCAATCAACTTGACTTTCTCCAAATCACCGCAGTCCACAAATTAGTGTTCCATCCTACTAACTGTCCTGCTCTTTCCAATATTCTTCAACCTTATACCCCCCTTAGATCCCTTAGACCTTGTCACCAAAACCTGACCACAGTACAAAAACCCAATCGCCCAGCAGGTCAGCTTCTCTTATCCTTTATCCTAGCTAAAAAATGGAATGCCCTGCCCACCTCACTAAGAACCTGCAACAACCTAGATAACTTCAAAACCCAACTTCATTCTCACCTCTATCTAAATAGGATATGCAACTGCACTCTTCAGCCCACACCTCTCAAACTATCTTCCCCCTTCTCTCCAGGCTAACCTCTTTACCTTCCTAACCCCTTCTAAAAAATAATTGCATAAGCTACTAAACAGTAAATTCTTGCTTTTTATACTATATGCCAATTGTTTTCCTCCTGAACATAACAGAAATTGTTAATATTTTTGCTATTTTAGCAATCTGGTATTTGCATTGTAGACTATTTGCAGCAACCTGTTATTTGTAATGTAATCCGTGTCTGAACTTTTTCATGTAATTAAAATTGTTGTTTCCTGTGGAGCTTTTCTCTCCGGGCCTCCACTCAAAATGGGCCCCCAAGCCCAGTGGACCTCCCCGGTCATCAAACTGAAATAAATAAATAATAAATATATATATGGTTCCCTATCAGAAGCCTGAAACACTATAAGCTTGAAAATCAAAATCCTGAAACCAAAAGCCTGAAAACTCAAAATCCTGAAAACTCAAAATCCTGAAACTCAAAATCCTGAAAACACAAAATGGACATACTGACGTCATTGTGGCTTTGCTATTGTTAGCCCTGTGGTGTTGGGTCATGCGTTGGGTTCAGGTAAGTGTGCGGTTGGTTTTATGTTAGGGTTAGGGGCGGTTTAAGTGAGTTAGGGTTTGGGCGCAGGTTAGGCATGTATGCAATAGTGACAAAAATTAGGGTTAGGGGCGGTTTAAGTGAGTTAAGGTTAGGGCGCGGGTCAGGTGAGTGTGCGATAGTGACGGACCTTAGGGTTAGGGTTAGGGTCAAGGTCAGTCGGTAGATATTAGTGTCTTTGTATTGGCATATTAGCATTATTTGTGTTTTCAGGATTTTGAGTTTCAGGATTTTGGGTTTTCAGGATTTTGAGTTTTCAGGCTTTTGGTTTCAGGATTTTGATTTTCAAGCTTATAGTGTTTCAGGCTTCTGATAGGGAACTATATATATATATATATATATATATATATATATATATTTGAATTTATGTCACCTGATTGAAACTACAACAAACTGAATTGCTAATGATCAAGCACAACCTGTTGATCAGCAGCCAGTTGAAAAAAAACAAACAAACAAAAGAACAGCTCTCATTTTTATGCAGGGGGTGAGCCCCCCCACCCCCACATCCCCTGCTAATTGTATATACCAACTCTGAGATTGCATCAGACCGGGGAGAAAACAGAAAAGCTCCACCACAGTACATTTATATTAATGAGTGAATTTCAGGCAGTTTTCAATAAAACAACAGTTACATTTCTCATGAAACAACAAATGTAATTACAAGACAGATATGCATAGTAAAGTATTTATGTCAACATTTATAGGTCTATACAGTTGTTCCAGCTGTAAAATCTTAAAAACGTATAAACACACAACAAACTGGAAAATGAAACTCAAACCAAAAGCTGTAGATGGAATGAAGGAGCGAACACAATTCTTGAGAAGAATTGTATTCGCCCTTTCATTCCATCTTCAGCTTTTGGTTTGAGTTTCATTTTCCAGCTGTAAAATCCTGCAGTAGTAAATGGATTGATACTGCAGAAGGGAAAACATTGTTGTAAAGATGTTTAGTAGTCTTACATTTCCATATTAATTAATTATGTTATAAAATTATGTAGGAAGGGAGATTTTAGTATTGCTTAAGTCTGTAGAAAGTCCAAAAGAGATATATTGAAGTAAGTTATAAAATTACGTAGGAGGGGAGGTATTAGTAGTGTACAGGAGGATAGTGGTAACAACATATGACTGAGATAACTTGGTATACAATTAGTTTTGTTTAGGTTGTGTGTTCCAGATTGGTGTATCTAGAAGGCATATAACTTCAGTATGCAGGAGATACATGAGAGGCATACAGCAGTAGACAGGGGCAGTTAGAAAATAAATGAGCAAGATGAGAAGTGCTGTTTAACAGGAGGGTGTGTAAAAAGGGATGTACTGATTCAAGTGCAGGAGGGAAAATTGTTAGGATTTACTAACAACCATTGTGATATGAGAGGAGCTATCAACTCAACTATCTAGGCTCCTGACTACATTTTCATATTCTGGTGATGTATTGTTCATATAGTATATTGAGGGGAGGGGTTATCTACAAATAGTGATGCTATTACACTTTTTAACATTTAGATTTAAGCCCATTTTGTGTATGCTGAGACTCTACTATATAGAGTTCATTCCAGTTGGTTTGGGTGTCATAGGATGACTTAACAACACCCCCTCACTTGTTTACAAGTCATTTGCAAACTTTGTTAGCCAAGAGCTTCACTGTCTGCTTGGAGATCTGAGAAGTAAATACCTAAAAGAAGTGGTCATCAAAACTGAGCCACAGGGGACATTGCTGGTCATTTTTATACTTTCTAATGAGGCACTTACAACTCACTTTGCGTGGGTTGTCTTACAACCACTTTGACACTCATCTTACCACCTATGTATCAATTTGTAAAGCATTTAGCTTTTATATGATACCATATTAAGTACATAACATCCACTCTTCAGAATGTCATACATATACATGCATACATATGTGTGTGTGTGTGTGTGTTTGAGAGAGGGAGAGTGTTTGTGCATGCGTGTGCACTTTTATGTCTACATGGGTTCCAATTGTTTGGTTGACGGATGCTTTGATTGACAGGCAGAAGTGCAGTGTTTGTTGGTTGAACATCCAGTTTCTTGAAGGGACGTTTTATCAGGTGTGTTTCATTGAAACAGGTAAGTGGGATGTTTAGTACGTGTATGTATTTTTGCAAATGTGTGTGGTTTAGGGTTAGAGTAAGCATTAGGTAAGGGGATAGATTAACTGTGTGTACATGATTGCGAGTGTTTAGGTTTAGTGTCATGATTAGGTTAGGGAATAGATTTAGTGTGTGTGTGTGTGTGTGTGTGTGTGTGTGTGTGTGTGTGTGTGTGTGTGTGTGTGTGTGTGCATGTGGTGAGTGTCCAAGCTGTCTTTTGTAGTGGTAGTGTTAATGGAAGGGTTATTTGCAACTTCCTGTCCACCTTAGTAACTTATGTTAATCGTAACCCTAACCTTGTCCCTCTACCCCTAACCCTAACCTGAATCTTAAATAGGAAAAAACCCTTTCCATTACATTTCCACTGTTCAGACAGATATGAGCTGAAAGTAGTGTATCAGAAAAGGAAATTTGTTTCCTTTTTCGATGTACTGTGTCTTGATGTGTTTTATAAGCAATATAATCAGTCAATATATTTTGGTTGCTCTTTTACTTACTGACCAAGTAAAATGACAACCAGTCTTTATATAACAACCTATACATGCAGCTTCACAGCCCCTGCTAATTATATATACTAACTCTAAGATCACACAAACACAGGGTGTGGGCAAATTTCCCAACCCCTGTATTTATATGATCTCATACACCTGTCAATCAACTGCCTAGTTGACTGTACTTCCAAACTCCATAATCAATAGTACTCCTATATTCCTATATATATATATATATATATATATATATATATATATATATATATATATATATATATATATATATACATATACATTTTGGGATATTGAATGCTGTATGTCATGCACATATTGTAAAAATATGTTATTATTCCGAAGTATTTTGGCTATAAACCTGCCGCTGTGTGATGTAAACATCACACAAATAATGTTCTTTGGTTTAGAACAGTTAGAGAAGTCAGATAATGTTTTTTATTAGCTAGAAGAAAAATTCCTTAATTTAGGATTAGTAGGTCATTATGAGATCAAGTATGTGATTTCTTCTTGAATAAAATGAAGGGGTTTTCTAAGCTATGACAGATTTTCTAGAGTCTCAAGGGGGAGTCTCATTTTTTTATGCATCAGATGACTGGAATTCAAGTACAGAGTGCAATTATGCCTCAGTCATAGGTGAGTCCTCATGCCTTAAAAGGGATTCTCAAAATGGAAGGATGTTTCTATCTCTCTACAATGGGAATGTCTATAAAACCATATAGTCATGTTCCTGGAATGGGATGGTCTGGGTGTGAAGCAGATTCATTCAGAGCCTGCAATGAAATCATCTTAGCTGGAACAGGACCTAAGATGTATATTTGGAATTTGTACTTCAGTGTTGGATAGGACTAGTCATAGACATGTTTTATTTTCTGTTGATGAGAACATATTTTCAATATTTGCTTTGCAACCCTGAATAAAGGAACATGCGAGCTGAATACAATCTATACTTTCAATTACCCCTGGGTCCAGTGCCTTCAAAATACTAAATCTGGTGTTAACAGTGGGAAAAGCAGTAGTATTATGTACCAACAAGCTGTATTCCTAAATTAGGCTACAAAGGAGTAATTTGTTACTTTTTGTTAATAATGGAGAGAAGACTATTATGTTAAAAACCTACAACAAAAAGTTGGTGTTTTCCTTTGCATTTAAACATGACTGTTTTCACTTCAGTACAACTAAAGCAAAAAAAAATATTTAAATAAAACTTGGAATTTGGTAGTACTGTTTCTTCTTGTCTTGAGAAAGGAAGTCTTTGCACCTGTGTTAGAATCAAAGCTGTTAGTTAATGAACTGTAGTAACCCTAATGTGAGCTGTGCGAATCATATCTGCTCTGTTGATTTTGTCAAGTACAGAACTGTGTGTATAATCTACTAAACTGCATGCCAAACCAAAGGAATTTATGGAAAATTCATTGATACTGTCGTTCAGTGAGGGATAGCTGCAGACCAGCATTTAGTGATCTTAAATGATCAAATGAAACTTGCTACTTGTGTTTTAGAGTGTCTTTAAAAGAACACCAGCTCTAAAGATGTTGTCCAAGGTGGAAGACAAAAAGTTATACTTAGTTACTTTTGAACCCTATGCTACTCAAGAGTACTATGTACTGGAGCAAAAAAAATGAATGTGCAAAAATCTTTTCTTCACAGTTAACTATAAAAAAGTACTTTTGTCTGAAGCAAGTGATACTTCTGAAATGCAAGTTATAAAATTTCACAATTGGACATTTAATGCCAGTAAGATATCACAAACTTTAATTTGTGGTCTTAACCATATTGGTAAACCACTTTAGAGATAGATACTGATCTTAAAGAATAAACTGTAGAATTGCTTACTCTGGAAAGATTTAAAACAGCATTTCCTGTCAATATAAGGAAGTGGGTATATCAAAGTGATCCCAAAAGTTCAGAAAAATTCATTAATGCAGTTGAGCATTTTATAGCAAAGATTTTGCTTAAAGCCAAAATGTCTGTATCTAAACTTAATGGCAGTTACCAAGTCAGCACAGTCTCTGAAACATAATATGTCTATTACTTAGCTAACTTGTCACACATGTCGAACGAAAAGTCATATATTCAGAATTTGTATCAGTAAAATGAGCAATGATACTGCTAGTGATAGGCAAATACCTGAAGTGCATGCTGAGACAAAATGCCAATGGAATGTGAAAAAAATATATGTTAAGCCTATACCATATGCATTTTGTCACTGTGCAGTGACTAAATTAGTGAAACATATGATTTTTGTGGAAGCAAGGAAGTATAAGGTTTACTGGAGTCAGGTAGTATGGTTACTTTAGTTAAAAGCCTCTGTGTGTGCAAGTATAAACTGACTGTTAAGCAAAAGATAAAAGCAGTTGGTTCTCATGAAGTAAAAAAGATAATATCATATTATATCTCCAGGTATTAAGATAAATAAAGATGTTAGCATTAATACTGAGGAAATCACTATGGAAAGTATTGAGCTAAGCACAAACAAGTTGTCAACACAAAATCTGGGAAGCATGCAAACAGAAAACTGAAAGAAGAAAATCAGTTAAGAGAACCTCCAGGCTGTGTAGCAAGCACAGAAAGACAGAAAAACAAAATTCCAAGGAAACTGTTGCATGCATGTCCTATGAAAGAACAGTGTATATGAACAAATCCAGTAGAATGAAATGGGTTGTACAGTGAAACATTACAATCTGAAAGTGCTACAAAGGAAGAAATAGAGTTTACTTGAGTAAGCAAATAAAAGAAATATCTTCCTTAAGTGCTGCAATCCAAATAATAATGTTAGGTGGCTTGAGAAATATACAGCCTGAGCAGAATTCTAAACTTTCCCTCAAGTTGAAACTGAGGTGAGCTCAGAAAGTAGGGAATTCTCAGGAGCAGATAAGTACTGAAAATGAAATTTTAGCCAATAGATAAGAATTCACCCGTACAGTCTGCTCAGAGTCCTACCCCACCTGCACCACCCAACTAATGTGTGATAACCCTAACCTTAAAGCTATCATTGCCCCTAACCCAACTCTACAACTTACCTTAGAAAACACTTTAACATTATCACTATGTAAAACACTCATACAAGTACCAGATACCACATACAACTAAACCCACGCACAACACTAAATCTGCCCTCTTCCCTTACCCTTACTCTAATCCTACCCTCAAACACCTATCTACACCCAACTTCACCAGCAGTGCTAAAATTCTTACTATATCTGTGCATTTCATCATTAAAATCCTAAACCCACACCTACCTTACCTATACATACTCAGTCTTTATTATTTTGATATCTCTTTGAGTGCTTTTGATGAATTTTACAATCTCTTCACTCTGCTGACAAACTGACAATTCAAAAGAGTGATGTGAACCAATAAGTGTGTGTGTGTGTGTGTGTGTGTGTGTGTGTGTGTGTGTGTGTGTGTGTGTGTGTGAGAGAGAGAGAGAGTGTGTGTGCATCCATGTCTATCTATAGATATACTCAGATAAATATAGATACACACTGTGAAGGCTGCCAGCCTAGCTAGAAATAATTTTGTAGATAATTCTGACATTGTAAATATTAATATAATCCACAGGCTTGTTTTTACAAATGTAAGAAAACTAAGTGTAAGAAAGCTGTGTTTGCTGAACTTCAAAAATGTAACCACAGTGCACCCTGCTGAAAGAAAGCTGTTAAGTAAAGAATTACAACTGTTTTTGATCTCAAGCTCGGAGAGAGGATGTCTGGACTAGAAAATTATTTATATTGATATTAAGACAGAGATAATTGCTAGAGTTTACATGTAAAAATCTATTTTATTTGCTGTGGCTTCCTGGCCAGGTGCAGCTTACAAAAAAATGTAAATTTTGAATTTCTGTTTAGCTGCGAACTAAAGGAGAAGTGATAAAAATGATGTAAAGTGAAACGACTCAACAGTACTGGGTATTATAAATTTAAGACTTTTTCAGAGAGAAAGATTGAGCATTTTGGATTTTGTCTGAAGCTGACAACAACTCACCAGCACTTTGCCTTGTAGGTAAAGTTATTTAGGACATCGTTTCTCTTAGAGTTGGATAGGAACTTAGCCAGATTAGTCTAGCTGTTTTCTATATTTATGTCAGACTATCCTACAATATTGTTTTAAAGTTCCTGTGATTTCTGAACTCTTGATTAGCATTGTGTTGAATTGATGAGATTTGTCTTGTGCTTTTGTTATTTATTAATACATATTTTAAACTTTCAACTGTGGCTGTTTTGTGTAGAGATAATTTAAGCTCTTAGAGAGTACTTGCATGTATCTGGTGATACTGTCAAGCCACTCCAATAGTCTTGGTGTTCGTCACACTTACTATTTGGATAAGAGTAATATTACACAGTGATGGTCACCCTTTGGGAATGACTTTATAGTAGCTGTTAATAGTTGTTGGTGGCAGTGATTTTTACCTTATAGTCTGTAAAGAAGGGGACATAGCTGGAGAACCTGTGCCAGCCTTACCCAGTTGTGTCTGTGTGTTTGTATGTAACTCATATCTTAAACTGTGTGTGTATCAGCTACTTGGGCAGGGACAAGAAGAACTGGTTGGACAGAGAGAGTGTTGGGGATTTTAGCTTGACCACTAGGCTGAGATCTGGACCTTATAGCTGCGCCAGTGGGGAGTTTTATTGGGGATCTGGAAAGAAAGGGAGATAACCAGCTCCAGACTGACTGTGATCTCTGTGTGCTCTTAAGGGAAAATGTACTTTACTGTGTGTGTACTTGTCACCCCAGTGTGCACACCCCTCACTGGTGTTAGTGGTGAGGATTGAGAATACATGATTACTGGGCCAGTGCACGGGTGTCACATATTAATTGTTTGGCAGTGGTGGGATATCCACATCAAATATTAATTGTTTGATAGTGGTGAGTTAGACACAAGAAATACTAATTGACTTGTAGAGGTGTGGACATTGAATTCCTGTAGCTTGTGTACAGTGATTACTGAAGGTGTTATTGTACTCTAAATCAACTACCATAGGTTCATAGGTTCATAGGTAGGTACTAGGCTATCTGCCCAAAGGCATTTATACGCCTAGCCAGAATGTGTTGGTTTTCGCCACCCCCTTAGATTAGTTCCCTGTGCCACTGTCCAGCAGAGCCATTGAAGTGATCCCGGGGTAAACCTTCTGTTTCCCATCCACTCGTCAAGGTTTCTCTTGAAGAGGGTTAGTGAGGAGCTCTGCCTAATGTAGATTGGAATCTTGTTCCAGAGCATGGGAAGTCTCTGGGACAGAAATCTATCCCTTCAGCACATCCTATTTATTGTTGTGATGAGGTTTAGATCCCTGGAGCATGTAGCTTGAGGGGATATCGTTTTCTTTAGGTGGAGCATGTCCATCAATTCTGGGTTGGACATGGTCTTGTATGTCAGGCAGAGATCACCTCTGAGTAGGCTGTATGCAACTGAGTACAGCTGGAGTTTCTTCAGTCGAGGTGCATAGGGCATCTGCTTGAGGCCAGTGATCCTCTTGGTGAGGTACTTTTGTGGTCTTTCCAGTTGTTGCAGGTGTAATGTAAGGTACATCCCAAATGAGGCATGGTACTCTATGATGGGTCTGATGAGTGATGCATAGAGGGGCCCAATGACCTCTTTCGATCTGGATGCAAACCCTTTTGTGATGCAGTGAGTATTCAGAGTTCAGATCACAATTGTTTTATTTCTTTTGTTAGCTTAATTAGTCAGGGAGAGCAGGCAAGCATGACAACAGAGGAGTATGGTAAGCTGACAAGGAACCAGTTGGCTGTGATGTGCCAGGCTAAAAAACTGGTGCATGGAAACCTGACTAAGGCAGACATGATTGCAGCTTTGGTCCCAGCTGCATCAAAGAATACCAATGAGGTGGACGATCAGACTGGCCATGGAGATGTACAACACTCAGAGAATGGACAAGTCAATCTTTCTGCAGAAGACTTAAAAATCCATCTGGAGCTAAAGAGACTTGAGTTGGAGGACATGCATTTGGAAACATAAGCAGCAGAGAGACTGAGATGTCTACAGGCTGAGGAGAATGAGAAACTGCTATGCCTGAAAGCTAAGGAGAAGGAGAAGCAGAGACAGCACGAAAAGGAGATGCTGACATTTTGCCAGAAATGTGGAGGTAATGGGGAAAGGAGTAACTGGACCCCAGAAGCACAAAAGGTCAGTAAATGTCTTCCGCAGTTTACAAAGGGGGATAATTTTGATAGTTTCATTCATATGTTTGAGAGGGTATGTAAACAGTATGATGTTGACCAAAGGCTCTGGGTATGGTTCCTGACCTCCTTACTCCATGGTAAAGCTGTAACTGTGCTGTCTAAATTATCTGATCATGAATTTTTTTGATTATACTGCTGTTAATAATTGTTTGCTAGAATTTTTTTAAGCTAACACCGGAAGCTTATAGGAAAAGATTTCGTGAGCATAGACACAAGGCAGATGAAAGTGTGTGTGAATATATTGCTGAACTGAAAACTTATTTTCATAGGTGGGTGAGTCGATATCAGGTCATCACTTCTGAAGGGCTGGCAGACCTTTTGGTGAGGAAACATGCCCTTAGCACTTTGCCTGAGGACATGAGGCTCTGGTTAGCTGATAAACAATGTGCTACTTCAGATGAGTTGGGGAACAAATGAGACCCATACCTAGCAAGCAAGGCATCTCTGCACAGGAAAGGGACACCCAGTACTGCTCATGGGTCTAAAGGAACCCATGGTGGGCAGCCAAGACTGCCCCAACAGAATCTGCCAGTAGCAGGGGAAGCCACTAGTCCAGGTACATGTCCAGGACCCAGGGGTAAATCTTTTGAATGCAACCAGTGGGGCCATCTGGCATATAGATGTACATGGAGGCAAGGTGGGGAACAAAAGGTGAGGGAGCCAGAAGGGCAAAATGCCAACAGTAGGTTGTCTTGAGACAACAAGGGTAACAAACTACTACCAGAGGTTATATCCTATCGAAGTGAATGGCAAAGAAGCCATTGCTAAGAGAGACACAGCCACTGACATAACCATTGTGAAGCCTGCAATTGTTACAGATGAGCACTACTTGCCTGGGAAGTCTACTCCAGTCAGAGCTTTAGGAGGGACCCCATCCCAAATACCTTTAGCTAGGGTTAACCTTGACTGGGAAAGTGGAAAAGGAAGCCAGCAAGTAGATGAGTTTGAGGATATCCCTGCAGATGTCCTGATAGGGAATGACTTTGATAATGCAGTACCATGTGCTCATGCAGTTACACACAGTCAGGCTTGGAGACAAGCATGTGGGCCTGGTAGCCTAGGGAAGACCCAGTAAGACAGCATACTTGCAGCAGGCACTGGTGAGGTGGTTACGTCAGGGAGGAAACTACTCTGTAGCAGTGAGACTGAAGGTGAGCTACAGCTGCTTGTTGGTACTGATGGTCCCTTGGACAGAGTGACTGCAACGGCAGAGGTGAGTAGTAGTACCCAGGCTGACAGTGAGGCACCGCTCTCAGAAGATATCAGACTTCCTGTGGAAGGGGAGCTGGGAAGGGGTACAAAAAGAGAGTTGAGACAGGCTCAGCTCTCAGACCCTACATTACAAGGCCTGAGGCAGGTAGCTAGTGAGGCACCTGATTCTTATGGGAAGGGGAATTCTGTATACTGGGACAAAGGATTACTGTATAGCGAGTGGACCTCTGAGGGAGGGCTAGAAGATGAGGGAATACAGCAGTTGGTAGTGCCTAGAGCCTACCATCTGGCACCTCTAGCCATAGCCCATGATATTCCATTTGCAGGTCATATGGGTATAAAACGTACAAAGAGATGTATTATGCAGAACTTCTATTGGCCTGGAATTTCCAGAGATGTAACAGAGTACTGCAGGGTTTGTGAGCAGTTCCAAAAGGTAGGCAAGGCAGGCGACAAGGTGAGAGCTCCTTTGATATCTTTGCCTGTAATTAAGGAGTCATTTCAGAGAGTAGCTATGGATATTGCGGGGCCTCTGAGTATCCCAAGTTCCACGGGGAAAAATTATATCCTAGTGGTAATAGATTATGCTACAAAATACCCTGAGGTAGTGGCTTTGACCTCCATTGAGGCAGAAAAGGTGGCAAATGCTTTGTTAGAGATTTTCAGTAGGGTAGGTTTCCCAAAAGAAATACTGACTGACAGAGGTGCCAATTTCATGTCAGACCTGCTGGATTGTCTGTAGAAGTACTCTGGGGTGAAGCACCGAAAGACCACCCCCTACCATCCCCATACTAATGATCTTGTTGAGAGGTCTAACTCTACACTCAAGTCTATGCTACGGGCATTTTCAGACCAGTTTAAGAGGGAGTTGGACAAATATTTGCCCCATCTGTTGTCTGTTTACAGAGAGGTTCCCCAGAAATCCACAGGTTTTTCACCCTTTGAATTGCTGTATAGGCATAGGGTGAGAGGACCTCTAGATTTAATTTGAGATGAGTGGGAAGGTGATTGTGAATCTCACAAGGAGTCTGTTGTGACATATGCCCTAAACCTCAGGACAAGGTTCAGGGAACTCATTGGCTTGGCCCAGGAAAAACTGGCAGACGCCCAACAGCAGAAAAAGGTCTGGTATGACAGGAATGCTCGAGCTAGAGAGTATGCTGTAGGGCAGCAGGTAATGGTTCTCATTCCTGTCAGACACAACAAGCTGCAGGCAGATTGGGAGGGACCCTACAAGGTGGTAAGGAAGGTCAGTGATGTTGACTACATGGTGGAACTGATTGGCAGGGGGCAGGAGCATAAATTGTACCATATTAACATGATGAAACCATACCATGATAGGGAGGCCCTTGTACTGAGTATTTGCAGTGGATTGCAGGATGAGTCCAGGGAGATCCGGTGACTGATCTCCTCAGTGAGGCTTGGACTGACACCTCAGTGGAAGGGGTAGCAATGTCCCAGCAGCTATCTCTTACTCAGGCTTGAGAAATCCAAGCAGTATTACAGGAGTTTGGGGATATGTTCACTGGGAAACTGGGGTGCACCCACCTGGTGCAGCACAAGGTGGATAGACGACCTCAAAGGCCTATTAGGCAGGCCCCTTATAGGGTGCCTAAGACAGTCAAACAGACTCTGAGGAAGGAGATACAGGAAATGTTGGAACTAGAGGTAATTCAAAAGTCCAACCAGTCCCTGGGCCTCCCCAGTGGTGCTGGTGCCAAAGAAGGATGGCAGCACCAGGTTCTGTGTGAACTACAGTAAATTAAATAGTCACACAGAGTCAGATGCTTACCCCATGCCTAGATTGGATGAAGCCCTAGAGCAGCCGGGTGGGGCTAAGTATCTTACCACCACTGATCTTACCAAGGGTCACTGGCATGTGCCCTTGACTCCCAGTGCTACAGTGAAGTCACCCTTTGTGACTCCTTTTGGCTTGTATGAGTTTACAAATATGCCCTTTGTGATGAAAAATGCCCCAACAATTTCCAGAGGCTGTTAGATCATATTCTAGTCAGAGCAGGAGGGTTTGCCCTTGCTTACCTAGATGATATTGCCATCTATAGCCATTCCTGGCAAGGGCACCTTCAGCATGTCAGGGAGGTACTGGGCAGACTACAGGGGCCAGGGCTGACCATTAATCCCAGCAAATGTCAGGTGAGTATGGCAGAGGTCTCCTATCTGGGACATACAGTGGGGAGTTTTAAGATCAGGCCAGAACCGACCAATGTGGAAGCCATTCAGACATGACCTGAACCTGTTACCAAAAAGCAGGTGAGGACATTCTTAGGGACAGCAGGGTTCTACAAAAAGTTTGTCCCTAGTTATAATACCATAGATGCTCCCCTCAAAATATCTGACAAGGAAAAACAGGCCAGATAAAGTAGTGTGGACACCAGCATGTGAGCAGGCATTCCAGAAGCTTAAAGAAGCTTTGGTAGGACCCCCTGTGTTAGCCAGTCCATATTACAGCAAATAATTTGTTGTGCAGGCGGATGGTTGTAACCATGGGGTAGGGGCTGTACTTAGCCAGATTTCTTCAAAGGGAGAAGAGCACCCAGTGGTTTATCTCAGTCATAGGCTCCAACCCAAGGAGGAATGCTATGCAGCTGTAGAAAAGGAATGTCTAGCCATAGTGTGGGCACTGCAGAAACTTCGGCCTTATCTCTATGGAAGAAAATTCACTGAAATTACAAATCACAATCCCCTAACATGGTTAAACTGAGCCAGCCAGCAAAATGCCAAGTTGCTAAGATGGAGCATATGATATGTCAATGCAACACCGCAGTGGGGTTAGCAGTGCCAACACAGATGGGCTCTCAAGACAGGAAATGGGGTAAGGTATAATCAGGTAGACCTAAATCTCTCAAGCAACGTTTCTCAAGGGTCACTTGAAAAACTTGCTTGAGTTCTCCGGCGGGGGGGGGGGGGGTAAATATGTGAAGGCTGTCAGCCTAGCTAGATAGAATTTTGTAGGTAATTCTATGACATTGTAAATATTAATCTAATCCACAGGCTTGTTTTTACAAATGTAAGAAAACTAAATGTAAGAAAACTGTGTTATATGCTGAACTTCAAAAATTTAACCACAGTGCACTCTGCTGGAAGAAAGCTGTTAAGTAAAGAATTACAACTGTATTTGATTTCAAAATGGAGACAGGATGTCTGGACTAGCAAATTATTTCTACTGTTATTACGACAGAGTTAATTGCTAGATTTTACAAGTAAAAGTGTCTTTTATTGCTGTGGCTTCCTTGCCAGGTACAGCTTACAAAGAAATGTAAAATTTGAGTTTCTGTTAGCCTGCAAACTAAACGAGAAGTGATAAAAATTATATAATGTGAAGCAAACTTAGCAGTACTGGGCATTATCAATTTAAGACTTTCTCAGAGAGAAAGATTGAGCATTTTGGATTTTGTCTGAAGCTGACAACAACTCACCAGCACTTTGCCTTGTAGGTAAAGTTATTTAGGACATAGTTTCTCTTAGAGTTAGATAGGAATTTAGCCAGATTAGTCTAGCTGTTTTCTATATTTATGTCAGACTATTCTACAATATTGTTTTAAAGTTACTGTAATTTCTGAACTCTTCATTAGCAATGTAATGGACTGATGAGATTTGTTTTGTGCTTTTGTTATTTATTATTAAATATTTTTAAACTTTCAACTGTGGCTGTTTTGTGTAGAGATAATTTAAGCTCTTAGAGAGTACTTGCATGTATTTGGTGATACTGTTCAAGCCACTCCAATAGTCTTGCTGTTTGCCACGCTTACTATTTGGATAACAGTAATATTACACAGTGAAATTGGTCACCCTTTGGGAAGGGCCTTATAGTAGCTGATAATAATGGTTGGTGGCAGTGATTTCTACCTTACAGTCTGGATAGAAGGGGGCATAGCTGGAAAACCTGTGCCAGACTTCCCCAGGAGTGTCTGTGTATATATAACTCATATCTTAAAGTGTGTGTGTGTCAACTACTTGGGCAAGGACATGAATCACTGGTTGGACAGAGAGTGTGCTGGAGGTTTTAGCCTGACCACTAGGCTGAGATTTGGACCCTATAGCTGTGCCAGTGGGGAGTGTTATTGGGGATCTGGAGAGAAAGGGAGAAACCAGCTGCAGACTGACTGTGATCTTTGTGTGCTCCTAAGGGAAATTGTACATTACTGTGTGTGTACTTGTTATCCCCCCAATATGCATGACCCTCACTGGTGTTCGTAGTGAGGATTATAGCTTCATGGGTTCATAGGTAGGTACTAGGCTATCAGCCCAAGGGCCTACGTAAGCCTAGCCAACAAGGTTTCCTGGCTTACTCCACCCAAGCAAGTTATTTTCCTGTGCCACTGTTAAGCAGAGACAAAGAAGTGATCCCCGGGTGTATTTCATATTTCCCATCCACTCATCAAGATTTGTCTTGAAGAGTGCTAATGAAGAACTTTGCTTGACATAGATGGGTTGCCTGTTCCAGAGTATGGGAAGTCTCTGGGACAGGAATCTATCGCTCCAGCATGTCCTGTTTATTGTGGTTACAAGGTTTAGGTCCCTAGAGTGTGTAGCTCAGAGGGATTGGGATTTCTTTTGGTGTAGCATGTCCAACAGCTCTGGGTTTGACATAGCCTTATATGTTAGGCACAGATCACCTCAGAGTAGGTGATATGCTACAGGGTAAAGCTGGATTTTTTTGAGGTGGTCAGTCTATGGCATTTGTTTGAGGCCAGTAATCTTCTTTGTGAGGTACGTCTGTGGCCTTTCCAGCTGCTGCAGATGTCTTGTGAGGTACATTCCAAAAGGGGCGTTGTACTCTATAATGGGTCTAATGAGTGTCGAGTAGAGGGGAACAATGACCTCTTTTTTCCTGGATAAGAACCCTTTTATGATGAGGTGTGCCACGTAGAAGGACTTCCTGACTACTGTGGCGATGTGACTATCAAAGAAGAGACTACTGTCCATCTGGGTCCCAAGGTCTCTTATCATGCATTCGGTGTTAAGTAGATTGTTGCCAATGTGGTAGTTCATGGGTACAGAGCTTTTACCAAAGGGATGACACTGCACTTTTTGGCATTGAGCTTGAGGCCATGGCTCTGACACCAGGCATCTGTCTTAGCGAGGCCCTTCTGTAGGATGTCCACATCATTTGGGGACTTGACTATGGCTCCTAGTTTGCAGTCATCTGCAAACTTCATTAGCCAGAGGTCTTCTGTGTTAGCCTGTACTTCAGAAAAGTAGATACCAAACAGGAGAGGTCCCAGGATGGAACCTTGTGGTACTCCACTTGTCACTACTTTGAGGTCAGATTTGGAGTCTGCAACTTTTACAGTGTGGGTTCTCTCCATGAGCCAGTTGGCAATCCATCTTGTGAAGTAAGGATTTATACCTAGTTTAGTGGGTTTAGCTATAATTCCAGAATGGGGGATGGTGTCGAAAGCCTTGGCGAGGTCAAGATAGGCTGTGTGAACCACCTTACCCTCATCTATGGCTTTGGTGACTGCCTCATAGAAGTCGATCAGGTTCAGGAGGCATGATCTGCCTTTCACAAACCCAAACTGGGTGGGATCCAGAGTTTGTAGGTTACGAATGTCTTTATTTATGAGTTCCATGATGCTACGTTCTATGGCCTTGCAGACCAGGCTCGTCAGATTAATAGGTCGATAGTTCCCGGGATCAGTGGTGGCTCCCCCTTTGTGGAGTGGGATAACTGTTGCTGTGCGCCATTCAGTGGGCACAAAGCCTGATGCGAGGCTATTATTGAACATTGAGGCTCACTGATTACTTGGCCATTGCATGGGTGTCACACATGCACATACACACACAGACACTATAGCGGCACTCGACCCTCATCAGGCCACTACTAGAGTATAATGCACACTTTTGCATGTATCTCACCCCAGACACCTGCAGCAGTTGTTGAGACCTCAGATGTTTCTCACTAAGAAACTACAGGGACTCCAAACCATGATCTACATGGACAGGGTGAAAGCCCTATCACTTTACTCTCTATCTTATAGGCTGCTGAGAGGTGGTTGTGCCTGGCTATAAGACAATCTCCAGTACTGTCCTAATGAAAATGCTGCACAACCACAAGTCAAATGGCAAAAGAGTCACTCGCTCTAGGGATCTCAACCTAGTCTCTGACATTAACAACATGCTGGAGAGTCGGATATGCTGGTTATCTGGAATAGACATCCTATCCATGTAAAATAATTGAACAATTCCAATATGTCACTGCGACTAAAGTTTTTGGTAAAGATGTCATTCAGCTTTTTTTCCTATTCATGTAAAACAAAACTGGTCACTGACCCTACTCAAATGCAACCTAGATAATTGGCTGGGTGACCACAAATTCACCCGTGTGGTGGCATCCAAGTCTTTCCTGGACAGAGGTAGCCAGTGTTCATCATATATTTGCTCTGTTCATAAATTCATTGTGCAAACTACCCAAAAAGAACAAATGGGGATACTTGGGGTTAACATGGCTAGGCAAGCCACTAGCCTAATAATCTCCTATGAACTAATGAACCAATGTATGGTATATAGATATATATATATATATATATATATATATATATATATATATATATATATATATATATCTGTATATATAAGGCACAATCCACACTGTCGTGAATGTAAACCATGCCATCAATTCATCAAACAGCTATGTATGCACACAGGTATCATATTTGTATCTGGTATAACATTGCGATGGGGATTCTGCACCATCAGACAGTAATATTTATGCAATAAAAATAATTCCTAGGTATTGCCCATAAGATGTGTGATGGCTCACTGTGGCAAAGGAAGTACACCTTAGTTGCACATCCGAAGATGCATAGGGAGGTACATGTAGAAGGGTGAATTGTACTCAGTTATTGGTGTGATGAAGACGGTGAACTATGGAGGTATTATGGCCTTTGATGTGGCTGTCCTGTGCATACTCACTAGTTGTGTTACATACAAGGCAGTAGTCACCACTATGGCCACATGCTGGTTGACGTTCCACATACCATCTACCACAGGGCAAAGGTCACATACCACTTGGTCTGCTTATAGGGTGTGATGGCGACATTATCAATGAGTTGTGCATTTGTTTTCATAATATAACAAATGCCCCCATAATTTGTTTAATGTCATGTGTTGTCATGGTTGTGGCAGCAATCTTTGGTGAGTGTTGACACTGTCTGTATTATACTAATATCATACATGGAGTCAGTGATTGCCTACTATCTGTAGTCCTCCAGACAGCTGTTTGGACACAAGATGTGTATGCCATTCTTGATGTCTGGGACTTAAATAATGGACAGGGAAAGGGCATAACAGACATCCCTGATGTATAGAACTGATCACTAGACTCAAGATATAGGTCACTTCACGTGTTTCAACATATTTAGATGCCACATATGTGATCCAGTGGTCTACCCTCTTGGTGATATAGGTGTTTTGCCACATTTGACTTTGTTGTGTGAATACCTCAGTATGGATTTGTGTCAAATGCCTTGACCTGGTCAAGTTCCACAGGATGATAATGTTGCATCATGCATGCCCTCAATGATGTTTTTGAGGACATCTAACATATGTAACAGACATGGATATAACATTAACAACTCACACATGTCTGTTGTACACTGCTGGGATATTACCAGTGTCCATTTTGAAAAGGTCCATAATTACATGTTGGTCTATCTCACAGATGAAGAGAGTCAGGGTGTATCTACACATGCATGCATCATGTGCTGTCCCCCTATCTCAGATGGATGCATGTTGATGTACTCCCTTCTACAGAAACAAATTCCATCTAGAGGGTGTGTTGACGTGTTTATCCAACCATGTCAGGTAGGTGTATGTTCTGAGTCAAGCTATAGGTGATCTGTGATGTTGTCACAGCCTATTGATATTGTGTGATAGGCCTGGATAAAGGTAAGAGTGCATACTGCCTTTCTTGATTTGGCCTAGGGTTTGGACACAATCCCCCACTTGGGCATCATTGAGAAACTCTCCCAGCTGGGGATTAACCCTTACATCACTAGATGATTAACCAAGTGGCTCACTGACAAAGCACATACTGTGATAGTTGGTGAATCAACCTCTACCAGTACAGCTGTCACTACTTGCATACCCCAAGGTTCTGTGCTGGGCACTTTATTGTTTGGAATCTGTTTCTTGATAGTCGATGCTGAAGTATACAGTTTGCTGATTATTGCATATTGGGTGCAATCAATGAGTCCACCAATGATGTTAACATACTGCATGAGGGGCTAACACAGACAAATGATTGTCACATGGTCTACAAATAAACGCAAAAATATCTCATTATTTTTGCCTTCTGTAAAGTGGAATTCCCTGCTAATTACAGCACTGACACTTCCCCCATGCTCAAACCTAATTTTGCAAGACCTGAGAACACAGGTAGATAGCAATATGAACTTCAACCACCAAGTTTCCATACTGGTATGGAAAGGCTACAACATGCACTTCATACATCAGGCCATCATATGCACATCTGAGGATGTTATAATAGCACTGTACTTGACCCTCATCAGAACACTAATAGAGTATAATGCTCTCTTTTTCTTGTACCTCACCAGACACTTGCAGCAGCTGGAGAGACAATGGGGTTCTCATCTAGAAAATACAGGGCCTACAAACCATACCATAATGTATGTGGATAGACTGAAAGCTGTGTCACTTTAATCTGTATCATATAGGATGAGGTGAGTGGTGCCTGTTCTACAGGCTGGTCTGTAACCCTCTGCTGATGGGACACCCCACTTGACTACAGTAAGAACAGAACCCCTAGTTATCAAAAGTACTCTGACTAGAGAGCTCTGTATTTAATATAATCACCACAGCACAAGTCTGACTTGGAGAATGTCAGACATCACTTTATAGGTGATGACATCAACAGTGCCTGGTGAGGAGAAGATGGTAATAGTGCCCCACATGCAGTGTAAAATGCTCTTTCTAATGTCAAGCAAGTACACAAACACACACACACACACCAGTTGACTCTAGTGAGAACGGAACCCTTGCCTATCTAAGTACACAAACTAGAGAACCCTGTATTTTATGCAAGTGCCACAGCACAAGTCTGACTTTTACATGGCTGCAGGAAAACTTATAGTAGATGACATCAGCAGTGGATGTTGGAGTGAAGATGTTGGGAGGCCAGCATGAAACAGATAGCTAGCCATGTCTGTGAAGATATTAAAGTTCTGCATGTTACCAGACTGATCAGTGTGCAATGTGTAGTATTAGATGGTTGTGTTTCCAATGTGCAGGTATACTTTAAGAGACAACTTTACAAACTGTATGCAAACAGGTGTCCACATTACTGTAAGTACTGGAACATCTGACTATGTATTGTCATTCTAAAGATGTGCATGGTATATAAGACAACATTTGTTATTTATTTATGTAGTGTATTTGTTATACTTGTGAACTAGTACTGAGAGACCAAGGTTGCAGTGCATGGGGGGAGGTAACAGATGACTGCATAGTAAATATGTGTCTTTTTCTTAGATAGTACCTTCATTTCGTTTGTATTTCCACATGTAGTTTCATGACATGATCACTAACTGGACAGTAAACAAAAGTAATACATGTTATTGTCTATTTTGCATAGTGCACCGCCAAGCAACAGGTTTGCAAGATGGCTGGCAAAGTGTTTGCACATGCGAGATACACATTTGTACTACTTTCCCTGTTTGTGCACAGTTAAGCAGTGCAGAAATGTAAGCCTCATTGCTAAAATTCTGAGAGTTCTCAGTATTGAGTGTATGAAACACACTTGCTGCTTAGCTGATTCTGTGGCAGCAGGTGTAAACGCATTAACAAATTTCTTTTTGAGCCCAGATGATATAGGGTTCGAATCCAGGTGTATGTAATATTTTTAAATAAGTAGTAATAATCTAATGAAATTATTTTTATACAACATTCACAATGTATTACTGTGAATTGAAGTAACACAGCATATTTAAGTGGCATTGCTTGGAGGTAACTGCACCACAGAAGAGCCGTTTACCTTCACTTGGCATTGGTGACAGATGCCAATCACTGTTCAAGTACAGAGGCCAAAATGTGAAGGGTTCCATGGATTTTTTTTTTTGGGTACTTATGTGTGTTGTGTGTGTGGTTTCTATTTTTTGACCAGACTGTAGGTGTTAAAATGGGGTAGATAGGAAAGTGGTGCAACGGGGGCAAGCAGGAGGAAGAACAAAGGGAAAGTAATATAAGAATGTTCAGGTGGGAAGCATGGAAGAACCATAGCTATCTATTTCTTCTGCAGTGTAAAATAAAAATATGTACAGAATATTAGCTAAATGTGGAGTGTCACCTCCAAAAAGAGAGATGATAACAACATAATCATGTTGTATAGCCAGATGGACCAAATCAAGTGTGTCAAGAAGACACACATGCGAAATGGAGAGCTATATATGGGGCAATATTTTTGTTTGTGGGACCAGTGCCTCTTTTTTACTTCACTAAGAGAGGAATGCTGCATAAGGGATGTTAGTATTTCTGTGTCCGGTAAGTTGGGTAGGTGAGGAAGTAAATGCAAACAAACAGGACAAACAAGATAAGAGACAGGGATGGTGAAGGGCACAAGAGTGTGGAGGAAACCATGATTGGGGTGAGGAAGTGGTCAATGCAAGCCCATGCCTGTCAAACATGGGCACAGTGAGAGTCTAGTCCTCACCCATAGGACTGTTATCACCAACCCCTTACAACACTGGCTGCTGGAATGCTTGATGTCACCTCCTCCTATGGTGCCATGCACAACCCTGTGTACCAACCCTTGCATCTCCTGGTGGGTGATGAAATCACCTCCTCCGACCAGTACTCTTGGAGGGTAACATACCACCACCTGCTGGGGAAGTGCTACCTGAGGGTGTAAGTAGTGCAGGGGCAGCAGAGGCAGTATTGCCAGTTTGGTTCACAAATGTGCTGGGCATTGATGGCAGAGAAGATGGAGCGATGGCAGGCTGAGTCATTTGGGTTGGTCTACTTCCCTGTGCTGTGAAGCATTTAGTGGTATATTACAGATGGATTACATGGAGACATTTTGATGACATGTAATAGAACATAAAAGAGATAAGGGTCGGGGTGAGAGAAAACAGATAAAATTAGTGCCATCATATGTGACATACAACGCATTTATGACAATAATACAACTATTTTATCTGATGTTTTATATGTAAGTATACTTACTAACATCTATAGGATAATATTACATATTGCTCAAAGTAATCCTTGCAATGTACAGATATTGCAAATATGCATGATCCAATTACTCAGATTAAAGTTAACAGCAGGGTATTTATGCCACTTGTGCAGAATTTAATTTATGTAGCATTGTTAAAAAAATTGCAGTATTTTATACTTGTTACTTGTGGTATTTGAATCCACAACCTCTGACTACTATCTTACATTTTACTCCTAGAGTTGGTTTGTGCTACAGTCTGATGCATGTATACTTGCTTTTACAATTAGGATATGCATGCTTACTTTGCTACTACTGTATAGAAAAGAACATTTTTCTTTAAATTTTAAAGCTACAATAATACTTCTCTTGTGCTGTATACATACCACTTGCTTCCTTCAGTCTCTATAGATGCTCACCATGGGCCTGCCTATTGGCATCTATTTCAAAATTAGCTATGAAAAGAAAAGAAAAGAACAGAAGAGAATTATGCATACCACTCTTGCCTATATTTAGCTTTCCAGGTATTATACATTCTCTTTTATAAGCATACTTACACAACTGTGAGATGTAGCTAGTTCAGAACTTATTTTATTTATTTATGTAACATTTGTTGACCTGGAAATTCTGACTAGGACATAACCTATTTTCAGTGGAGGCCCAGAGAGAAATGCTCCAGATGTATGTCTTTGGAATGTGGGAGGAAATTGGAGTACTCAGAAGAAACCCACACAAATACATGGAGGACATGCAGACTCTTCACAGAAGGCATCCGAGCCAAGAATCTAACCGGAGGACCTCTTGCTGCAAGGTGACAGTGTTAACTGCTGCACCACTGAGCCACCCACCGGTTGAATATATCTCTCTCTTGTGCCTTTCTAGGTCAATGAAGTGGTGCCTACACTGTTCTCTGGTGTGGAAAGCCAGTCACACCAAATACAGCCTTGGACAGACTATTCCAAGCCTCAGACCTGTACTGGGAGCCAGAATGGTCCACCTGCAGAAGCCTTTGGCTGTGGTGCTTTACCAGGAGTCCAATAAATATTCTGAACTCCTGAACACCACAACTTTGTGCCCTAAATTGGGCACCTTCCTCCTAACACTAAACATATCTAATCCCAAAGTAGTGCAATAGCAAATAATGATTTCCCGCCATTTCCTATTATCTTGTTTACTCAGTGCACAAACCTGAGCAACATTGTCAAATACGTTTGTGTAATGTTACATGAAGAGCAACAGTGCCACACAGAGAGGAAAGCAATTTTTGAAATTGAAAGGTTAATCACACACTTTTCATTAGTTTGAGGTGTTTCTGCTGCTATAACTGTTAGGTGATTTAACTTTGCAGACATGCACAGGGGGCATACATTTCATGGCCTGACATGTTTGTTTGGTATTATACACTGCTAAACTTGATTTTTACAGTGTGGAATTCAAACCTATGCATAAGGGATAAAACACTTTCTTCCACAGTGGTGATTTTCCATGTTTGCCACAGAAATGCTACTCAGACATAGTCATGGATCATTTATAAATACTGATGACATATTGAAGTGTTAACCATGTATGTGTGTGACCACCTGACAAGGGCCTTGTATATACATTCATGTGTGTGTCTTATTTAAGTGAATGTCATCCAAGTCCAGATAGTAGAATTATCAAAACAAAGCAGACAATATACCCTCAGACATAAATCTGAACCTTCAAAACACAGTAATGGTGTCTTCTCCCTCATATATATAATTGGTATCAGCTACAATATTTATAATGCATAAATTGTTATAAGTGATATTTAATATCATGCGAAAAGAGCAACAGTAAAAATATTTGGCATTTCCAGTATTAGAATGCAAGATCATGTGTATGGCAACCCTACACTTACACCTGTTACCACAGGAATATTCAAATAATAGTTGATATTTTCCTGTTCATTACTATAAACTGAACTGTCACAACAGTAAAATATGTTGCATGTCCTGTATTAGAACTTAGGACTACCTACATTACAGCTCTATACTTACAACTGCTCCCACAGCAATAGCTAAATACGAGTTGGATATTTTCATATCCATTATTAACTTCTGTGTGTTATCCACCATGTGGATTTGCACTGTGGGGAAACAAAAACTGCAACAATGTATCATTGTTACATATATCAATACAACAAACAAATGTCCACACTGTTCCTTCAGGTGTAACAGTTTCTGTATAAACCCTTATGAAATTATTAACTTGTACTACATTTGCCTCACATGCTTGCTGCATTAGAAATATTTGTTAAATGTATGTTCTAATCATTGTCAAGAATGTCTAACTGGTTTTTACATTTTTTATTTTTTTATTGTATAAATTGATTGTATAAACATATTTAAGTGTACTGTGGAGCTTTTCTCCTTAAAATGGGTTTCTGATCCAGTGGACTTTCCTGGTAAACAAATGTCAATAAATAAATAAATAATGAATTTTGACATTTTGAATGTCTACTCCCTGTCTCTGGGTGTTCTATCTGCTTGCTGTGTGGCCCAGTAGTCTAGGTTTGTGCACTTCTAAATATCACTCAAAAGAGACAAGCAAAGTTAAACATGACATTCATTGCATTTTTCCATTTCCCATGTTTGCACTGTCATGCACTGAGTAAACACTGGCATTAAAAAAAATAAAAAAAAGGAAAATTATGAGAAAGGAAGAAAATAAATCTATTAGATAAAGAGCATTATAAAAATTTATGTTGGTACAGATGAAATATTTTACACAGGTGTGGATATGATCTCTTACTTTAATGAACTTTTAAAACACAGTAATGGTATCTTATCCCTCTTTGCCACAGAAACAGCTTTGCAGCAAAGAATGAAAATCATTGTGCATACAAGCAGCTGCAACATCATCCACAGGTTAACAAAACATATGTCAGTTGTTTGCACATGTATGCAGATGCAGTGCACTGAGTGATCACCCAGCCATGTATGACTATTGCTTGCATAAATGCAGCTATGTCTTATCTCTCTCTGTTTGTCACTCATTCTTGTCTTATCTGGCCAGTAATCTGAGACATGCAATCTCAAGGCATTCTGTGCCATTCTCCTTAAAATATGTGAGGATAATAAATGGTGATAATATACAGTTGTCAAGAAATGAAGGGGAGGTTGGATGTTACTAACCAGAAACTATGAAATGTGTGCTGTTCACTTACATTTAAAACTTTGATACAATTACTTCTACACTTTGTAAGTCTAACCTGGCTATCACATTCATTAGAGGTAAGGAAGTCTGTATTGTTGTTGTTTTTTCCTTCTCCCTACCAATAATCATTCACAGTTGCAATCCATTAGCAACAAACACACTGAGGGACTGCCTATACTATGTTTACATCAGTACATGGAACCACATATTTGGGATTCAGCAATTCTGAGGACACATCTCATTTGCATCTTCACCCTACTCATAGCCCTGAATTTACACTATAAAAAGAGAACTGTGTAGATGGTGAACCTCAAGGTGAGGAAACTTGTTAATGTGGATAACACAGAAAAAGATATTACTTTGGGATTTATCTGCACAGAAGACTGCTGATCTTGATAAGGTATGCTTGCATTTATTCAGTTATATACTGGATATACTGAAATGCCACTAAGACAAATCTTGTGAATATTGTGTTGGCAGTATCTACTTTCATCACAGAGGGTAATACTTTTGATAGTTTTATTCATATGTTTGAAAGAATATATAAACAGTATAATGTTGACCAAGGGCTCTGAGTACAGTTCCTGACTCCCTTACTTCGTCTTAAAGCTGGTACTGCTGTTTCTAATTTGTCTGATACTAATTGCTTAAATTATAATACCGCTAAAGATTGTTTATTAGAGTGTTTTAAGTTAATACCTGAAGCTTATAGAAAAAAAAGTTTTGTGAGTATAGACACAAGGCAGATGAAAGTGTGTGTGAATATATTGCTGAGTTAAGCACTTATTTTCATAGGTTGGGTGAGTGGGTGTCACATCACCACTTCTGAAGAGCTGGCAGACCTTTTGGTGAGGGAACAAGACCTTAGCACTTTGCATGAGGACATGAGAATCTGGTTGGCAGATAGAGAATGTAACACTGCAGATGAGCTGAGGAAAAGGGAGATCTATACCTAACAAGCAGGGCATCACTGCAGAGGAAAGGAATACCCAGTACTGCACACGGGTCTAAGGAACCCATGGTGGTCAGCCTAAACTGCCCCAGCAGAGTCTGCCAGTAATAGGGGATGCCACTAGTTCAAGTACACGGCCAGGATCAAGGGTTAACCATTTTAAATGTAACCAGTGGGGTAGTGTAGCATACAGATGTACATGGAGGGAAGGTGGAGAACAAAAGGTGGGGGAATCAGCAAGTGGGAATGACATAATGCCAGTGGTAAGTAACTGCAGACAGCAATGGTACCAACCTACCAGAAGAGGTTATATCTCATCTTAGTAGATGGGAAACAGGCCACTGCTAAGAGAGAGACACAGCCTCTGACCTAACCATTGTGAAGCCTGCAAAGATTAAAGAGGAGCACTACTTGCTTGGGCTGTCTACTGCAGTCAGAGCTTTAGGATGGACCCCATTCCACATATATTCTGCTGGGATTCACCTTGACTGGGATGGCAGAAAAGGAAGCAAACAAGTAGGTGTGCTTGAGGAAATCCCTGCAGATGTCCTGATAGAGAAGACTTTTGATAATGCAGTGCTTTGTGTGCATGCAGTGACATGTAGTCAAGCTTGGAAATAAGCATGTGGGTCTGGTAGCCTGGAGGGACCCAGACAGACTGTACACTTGACATCAGGACTGTTGAGGTGGCTACTTCAGGGAGGGAGCTACCCCATAGCAGTGAAACTGAAGGTGATCCACAGCCACTGGTTGTTACTGATGTTCCCTTGGACAGAGTGACTGCAAGGGCAGAGGTGAGTAGTAGTAGCCAGGCTGACAGTGAGGCATCACTGTCAGATGATATCAGACTTCCTGTGGAAGGGGAGCTGGGAAGAGTTACAAAGAGATAGTTGAGACAGGCTTAGCTCTCAGACCCTACATTACAAGGCTTGAGGGAGGTGGTCAGGGAGGTGCCTGATTCTCAAGGAAAGGTGAATCTGTATACTGGGGCAAAGGGTTACTGTATAGAGAGAGGACCTCTAAAGGAGGGCTAGAGGGTGAGAGAATATAGCAGTGGTTAATGTCCAGAACTTACCATGTGGTACTTCTAGACATACCCCATGGTTTTCCCTTTGCAGGTCATATGGGCATACAGCATACCAAGAGGCGTATTATGCAGAACTTTTATTGGCATGGGATTTCCAGGGATGTAACAGGGTACTACAGCTCCTGTGAGCAGTGACAAAAGGTAGGCAAAGCAGGTGACAAGATCAAAGTACTTTGGTGCCTTTGCCTGTGATTGAGGAGCTGTTTCAGAGGGTCGCTATGGATATTCAGGGTCCTCTGAGTACCCCAAGTTCCACAGGGAAGAAGTAAACCCTAGAGGTATTAGATTAGTAGATTATGCTACCAGATACCCTGAGGCAGTGGCTCTGTCCTCTGTTGAAGCAGAAAAGATGGCAAATGCTTTTTCAGAGGGTAGGTTTCCTAAAAGAAATACTGACTGACAGAGGTGCCAGATTCACGTCAGACTTGCTGGCTTATCTGTGGAAGTGCTGTGGGGTGAAGCACCTACAGACCATCCCCAGACTAATGGTCTTGTGGACACTAAAGACCATGCTTCAGGCATTGCAGACCAGTTTAAGAGGGAGTGGGATAAATATTTACCTCATCTGTTGTTTGCTTACAGAGATGTGCCCCAGGAATCCACAGATTTTTCACTCGTTGAGTTGCTATATGGGCATAGATTGAGGGGACCTCCGGATTTCGTTCACCATGAGTGGGAGGGTGAGTGTGAGTCCCACAAGGAGACTGTTGTGGAATATGTTATAAACTTCAGGACAAGGCTCAGAGAACTCATGGTCTTGGCCCAGGAGAACCTGTCAGAAGCCCAGCAGCAGAGAAAGGTCTGGTATGGCAAGATTTCTTGAGCCAGACAGTATGCTGTGGGCCAGCAGATTATGGTTCTTAGCCTTGTCAGACACAACAAGCTCAAGGCAGCTTGGAATGACCCTTCAAAGTGGTAAGGAAGGTCAGTGATGTTAACTACCTGTTAGAACTTCTAGGCAGGAGGCAGGGGCACAAACTGTGCCATGTTAACATAATGAAACCTTACCATGATAGGGAGGACCTGGTGCTAAGTATTTGCAGTAGAAGGCAGGAGGACTCTGAGTGGGATCTATGGCTACAGGGAGCCATCCTGCAAAATCCCAATTTACTGTGGTGGAGCCTAGGGTTGCAGGCATATTATATGACAGCGCAATACTGTAACTGGGTCAGCAATGCAAAGGCAACTGAAATATCAAGACAGGGAATGGGGTAAGGTATTTCCAGATAGGCTCATCCCTCTCAAGCAAGTTTCTCCAGGGTCACTTGAAAAAGTAGATTGAGTCTTCGAAGGGGGAAGAAGTGTGATGAAAGGAGATACGGCCAGCACAGCCAGCTGGAATTTTGTAAATAATTATATGTCATTGGTGAATATCGAAATAATTTATATAAGATGCTTGTGTTACAAAATGTATTAAAACTGTATGCCATCTGTATAACAGACTGCTCTGTACAGATGTTTGTGTTGAAAAGGCATTTTCTAAACTGACTGTGCTTAAAATGTATCCACAGTGTGCTCTGCTGGAAGTGACCAGAAATGTAAATGTACTATTTTAACTGTTTAAATGTACATATCAACAGAGGAAACCAGAGGGTTAACTTCAGTTCAGCAAACTTTAGAAAAATAGCAGAAATTAAATTACATTATAGGCTACACAATAAAAGAGGCTTTCTCTCAGGTTTTCACTGCAGCTTGAGATGCAGAGACTGTATTAGGAAGCTTTCTGTATTGTCTTTGGAATTAATTAATTGCTACTTTTGAAGCATGAAGGAATGCAGATGTTTTTTGAAGTTTCAGCATCTGCCAAAGATCTGAGGAAAAGCCCCTGTCTTTATATTTTTGCAGGTAGATGATAAATGCTGCCAGCTTCTAGCAATGGGGGTTTTGGCCTGGGAACTAGAAGTCTGATGACCAGAAATTATGTCAGTCTGCAAGCTATCCCAGCAGTAATATTTTAGATATTAATTTGAGACGTCTCTTAATGAGACAGCATTCTGCATTAAGTCTTGAACCTGATAACAACAAGATCCACTCACCATGTCTGTCTTGTTCTAATGAAGTATGTTTCTAGGGAACAGTATAATTCTCTTGGATACAGTCAGGAATATAGTGAAGTTTAGTTTAGATGTTTTTCTTTATTTGTGTGAGCCTGTACTGCAATGTTATTTTAAATATTTCCTGTGGTTTTGAACTCTGACATCACTGTGAATATATATTTAGTATTGTCTTGTCCTTTTATTATTTATTATTAAATATATTTAAACCTTTCATTGTGACTGATCTGTGTAGAGATATTTAAGTTTTGACAGTACTTGCATATTTATTTGGTGACACTGTGTGGGCCACTCCTAATAGCCTTGTTCTTGGTCAAACTACCATTAGTATTAATATTAATATTACAAGGTAAAATTGGACACCCTTAGTTAAGGGCCCCAAAGTAGCTGATAGGGAGTGACTGGTGGCAGTAATAACTACCTTATAGTCTGGGCAGAAAGGGGCATAGCTATGATATCTGTGCCAGCCTTTTCCATGTGTGTGTGTGTGTGTGTGTGTGTGTGTGTGTGTGTGTGTGTGTGTGTGTGTGTGTGTGTGTATAAATTAAACCTCAAAGTGTGTGTGTGTGTGTGTGTGTGTGTGTGTGTGTGTGTGTGTGTGTGTGTGTGTGTGTGTGTGTGTCTGTGTGTGTGTGTGTGTCAGCTACTTGTGTAGGGACATAGGGACACGAAGCACTGGTTGGACAGAGAGGGTGTTGGAGGTCTTTGCTTGGTCATTCAGCTGAGATCTCAACCCTGTAGCTGTGCCAATGGGGAGTCTTACTGGGGATCAGGAGAAAGAGGAAGAAATAATCCACTGACTGACTGTGGTCTCTGTGTGCTCTTAAGGGAAAATGCACTGATGGTTTGTTAGCAAAATGTGTCTTTGCCTGTTGCTTTGGGAGGAGCCCAATTCCATTCCTACGTGACACAAACAAAATTTGCTATTGTTACTCTTCTTGTTTAGAATCCAACCTTGCTTTGTGTGTGATTGTAATATATTGCAACTACATAATTCCTTTTTTAAAGCTGAATATCTTGACTGTTGTTTGTTTCTCCAGTGGGTAATATTGAAATACTACCTTTAATGTGTTATATCTAAGCTGGACTTTTATTTATGTGCTATTTATGTGTATTATCTTTCTTTTGTGTTTCATGTTACATAGGACTATGGCATCCATGCATCCCAATCACCACAAACCTACCCTTAAGTGACCCTGAGAATGAAGTCTTTGTGGAAGCATTTAGGCAACATGGTGCCTTTCTGTTTGAGAGGGGTCATGGGGATATATCTGGCAGAATGCAAATTTGACAGCAGCCAGTGGCTGATGTAAATATAGTAAATGGCTTGAGCAGGACATATGATCAGGTGCACCATACAGCCACTGACATGATTTCATTGGCCCAGAGGAGAGCAGCTGCAGAGATCTGTGAAGAGATGGCTACACGGGGGAGGCTACTACACAGACACCACTGACACCAAATGAAGAGTTCCTGTCCACTCTCTGGGATAGCTCAGTGGAAAGTGCAAAACAGCATGTTATTGTTGTTGGTACTGCTGTTTCAGGGAGGACAAGTATGTCCCTGTAGGAGCTTCCAGGTAAGATTACCTATCTCAACTGTTATTTACCTCTTGTATAGTAAAATATTGATAGCAATACTTTTGTTCTGTTTGACATACATTTTTTTTGGGGGGGAGTTGTATATTGATACAGTTAACAGCACATTCTGTTTGATTACACATGGGCTTGGGGTGGATGCGTAATCCAAGTTCTTGTTAAAAGTATCATTAATGGACATATAAAGGGCAAAAAGGTTTAACCCTCTGTGTTACTGTTAATTGTGGTGATGGTGCCCTTACCTTTTGCTTTACTTCTTCCAGGACCATCCTCCATAGGGTGCCTACAATCATCTGCACATGTTAAGCCAAATGTTTTTATATCAGTACTGATGAGCAATTCAAAGAAATATTTATTTTATCCATATGTGTGATGTGGGTGTTAGGACTGTTGTGCATATTGTCTGTAATAGTGGCATCACTACTAGTTTGTTAACATATATTGGACTATAGTAGTGTAGGTATTCATTTCTTTCCTGTGTCTGTTGCTTATTATCACAGATGATCCTGACAGTGGAAGTGTAGGACTCTTACCACCCGAATGTGTGAATCTTTGATGCCAGAGGCCTATTACTTCATAGAGGACATATGTATTCACATAAGTATCTGCTGTCACATGTTAAAGCCATTGCTATACAAATCACTCATCTTTTATTTACTTAAATTACTAAGTAACAACATGTAAGGATATTCCATTCACTTGTATTATTACACAATTCTGTTTTAACACTTCAAGTTCAACATTAACCATGCAAGTCTAGCATTTGCTACAGTTTTAGTTAAGGGCTGAGTCTGTCTGATGCTAGGAGTACACAGTCATTACATAGGTTCATAGGTAGGTACTAGGCTATCTGCCCGAAGGCATTTATAAGCCGAGCCAGAATGTGTTGGCTTTTGCCACCCCCTTAGATTAGTTCCCTGTGCCTCTGTCCAGCAGAACCATTGAAGTGATCCCTGGGGTAAACTTTCTGTTTCCCATGCACTCGTCAAGGTTTCTCTTGAAGAGGGTTAGCAAGGAACTCTGCCTAATGTAGATTGGAATCTTGTTCCAGAGCATGGGAAGTCTCTGGGATAGGAATATATCCCTCCAACACATCCTATTTATTGTTGTGGTGAGGTTTTGATCCCTGGACCGTGTAGCTCAAGGGGATATGGTTTTCTTTAGGTGGAGCATGTCCATCAATTCTGGGTTGGACATGGCCTTGTATGTCAGGCAGAGATCACCTCTGAATAGGCGGTATATAACAGGTACAGCTGGAGTTTCTTCAGTCAAGCTGCATAGGGCATCTGCTTGAGGCCAGTGATCCTTTTGGTGAGGTACTTGTGTGGTCTTTCCAGTTGTTGCAGGTGTCTTGTAAGGTACATCCCAAATGGGGCATTGTACTCTAAGGTGGGTCTTATGAGTGATGCATAGAGGGGCCCAATGACCTCTTTCAATCTGGATGCAAACCCTTTTGTCATTAGGTGGGCCACATAGAAGGATTTTCTAACCACTTTGGCAATGTGATTATCAAAGGAGAGGTTACTATCTACTTGGGTCCCCAGATCCCTTATTACGACTTCCGTATTTAGGGGGCTACCACCTATGTGGTAGTTTGTGGCTATTTTGTTTTTTCCTAAGGCGATGACTATGCACTTTTTGGCATTTAGCTTGAGGCCATAGTTTTGATGCCAGGTATCTGTCTCAGTGAGACCCTTTTGGAGGATGTCTGTATCAGCCAGATAGTCAATTATAGCCCCTAGTTTGCAGTTGTCTGCAAAATTGGTCAGCCATAGTCCTCCTATGCTTGCCTGTACCTCTGAGAAGTATATGCCGAACAGGAGGTGTCCTAGGACTGAGCCCTTGGGAATGCCACTTGTAACCGGTTTAGAGTCAGACCTAGCTCCTGCAACTCTTACCATGTGGGTTCTGTCCGTGAGCCAGTTGGCAACCCATCTCGTGATGTAGGGGTTTATGGTCAGGCTGGTGAGCTTGTCCATAATACCTGAGTGGAGAATGGTGTCGAAGGCCTTTGTGAGGTCTAGGTAGGCAGTGTGGACCACCTTTCCCTCGTCTATAGCCTTGGTAACTGTCTCAAAGAAGTCCAACAGGTTTAGGAGGAATGATCTGCACTTAACAAAGCTGAATTAGGTAGGGTCCAGTGTTTGGAGGTTCCCACTGTCTCTGTTAACAAGATCCATGATAATGTGCTTCATAGCTTTGCAGACTGAGCTAGTCAGGCTTATAGGGCGATAGTTCCCAGGGTCCGTTGTGGCTCCATCTTTGTGGAACAGAATAACCATTGCTGTGCGCCACTCTCTGGGCACATAGCCAGTGGAGAGGATGAGTTTAAAAGTGTGTTTAGGTGAGGGGTTAGTTGGTATATAGGTAGGTAAAGGTTCTGTGCATTGCCTGGCATCAATGTTACTATATGTATGCGCATAGGATGAAGGTTTTAGCTATTTAGGTTGTGAGTGAATGTGCTATGCATTGCCTCTTAGCCAATATGAGGCCATATTGAGAATGCCTACATCTGCCTACATCCACAGCAGCTTCTGGTTCTCTTTCTGACTCCTCTCTTGGGTATGGCTGTGGAGACATGGCCACTGGTGGTGGCATGTACACCTCTTTCCCTTGTTGATCCTGCTGAAGCTAGTTTCTAAGGATCATGTTGTGAAGCATGGCACAGATGGTGAACATTTCAGTACATGTACATGGATTGTACTGCAGGTCTCCTGCAGATGTATCTAGGCAGCAGAACATCAACTTTAGTAGCCCAAAGACATGTTCTATGATATTTCTGGTTTGAGCATGTGCCTCATTATGGCATTCTTCAGTGTATGTGTGCGCATTTTCGATGGGCTTCATCAGCCACAGCTCCAGTGTATAACCTGCATCCCACAGTAAATGACCCTGTGGGATATCACCCCTGAGACAGTTGGGAGGTATATAGATATGCGAGTCATGGTAACTGCCTGGTTTGCCAACAAACACATTCAAGATGAGTCCCTTAGCATTACACATGACTTTGCAATTAATGGAGTGGAAGCTTTTTCCATTTATGTAGACCCTTCCTTTTTCCTCAGGTGGTGCCTTGATTTCTATATGTGTAAAGTCTATGACACCCAGTACTTCAGGGTAGTGTGCTATAGGGTAGAACTCCTACATATTTGTCCTCAAGAGCACAGGGAAAATATATGTGGTCACTGGCATGTTGGAGCATAGCAGTCAGGAATTGATGGAGGATCCTGGATGCTGATGCATGTGACACTCCCAGCATGTCCCCAGTTGGTCTCTGAAATGTTCTTGTAGCTAAAATTTTAAGTTCTATACATACATTTTTGTCTCTACTGGTATTGGCCCCCCTCGGTTTGCCCTGGGTCTGAGTTGAGGGTGACAGAGTTCGCAGACTTCCTGTAGTTTGTCTCTATTCACCCTGTAGTGCTCTGCAATTTCCACCCCATGCAGACTGTGATAAGTTAACCAGGGTCTGAAACCTCTTCTCCTTCTTGGCCATGGTCTGTTAGCAGTGGCAGCAGCATAATCAGCCTGTTGCACATACACATGAATTAAAGGAAAAGCAGCCCCTAATATTCTTTTTGTATAGATTCCTTTCTGTGGCTGTATTCTAATAGGTTTTGGAATTTGCAGGAAAAAACAACACTGAGTTTACATGGTTTATAGCTTGTTGAATAGTTCCTCCATCTTGGACTGGTTGATTAGCATACAGTTCAGCTGCTTATGCTGTAATTTGCATGCTACAATGTTTACCATGGTTGCTTGGATCTACACACCATGTAGAGCCAATTACAGAATACAGAACAGTGTGGTATGAACAGTGTGGTACTGTGTGTGCGTGTTGCTGCATGATGTGCACACATTCTTAGTGGATTTTGTAGGGCTTATTGAATCTGTCCAAACATGTAGAGAATCCAACTCTGGTAATGTCACAGCATACTAGAACAATGAGTCCACAAGTTAAGGAGAAACTGGTCGAACGAGAAACATCTGACCAGTTGCCACATGAACATACTCTGGAGCCTTCAGAAGGAAACCAGTACAAAAATTTAGTTGGAGTTGCTCAGTAAGGAAAGGAGCAGGCGACAGTGGCAATTCTGACACAATCAATGTTTTAGGCCAGTGAGTTCCCATATTAAAGAGCAATAATAGATGACGCAGAATGCAGGTGCAGCTGAAGAAAAAATGTCACAGGAAGATGTTCTGAAATTTTCTGTAGAATGCCCACTTTACAGGAAAATGATCTAAGGGAAGAGTTTCTTGATTTAACAGAGATGGATAGACATATTAAAATCGATGAAAAAACAGATTACAGAAAGTCAGTAAGACCCAAAATATTAATAGTCTGTTAAAACAAATGAACACAGTAATCAAAACTATTAACAGAAATTCATGAGATATAACAGATGTAAATAGGATATATTACTGGGCAGTTAAATTAATAACAGATAAAGTCTTACTAGAAAAATACAAGGCGATAAGGAAAAGTCAGGGAAGAATTCAAATGCTATCATGGAAGTATCGAATACAGAAAACTTAAGTAATTAAGGCAAGAAGTGTCACACAGAAGAGCATAGAACAGACCAACAAAAATACGTAGAAAGATACATGCGATAAAAGCAATGCACAGTATTAGAAGAGACCAGGAGCTACCATACACTATTGCAAATAATAAACTAAAGATATCAGTGCAGGCAAAAAAACTTAGAAGATATGGAGATATATAAAGGAAAAGTACAAAATAAGCAATTCACTGATGACCCAAAACATTTTATAATGAATTGGAGACAAAGCAAAAGGAATAGAAACACTACCAGAAAAAGAAGAAATAGACACATTTTGGAGAAATATGTATAAAGACCCAGTGGAACATAACAAAGATGCTGAATGGATAGAAGAAGTAAAAGAAACATTAGGAAGTTCAGATGTACATGATATGAAATAGGTTAAAGTAACAGCCAAAGAAACTGATACAAAATTAAGAAAAGCTCCTGATTGGAAAACCTTAGGCCCAGATGCAGTGCCCAACTTCTGGCTAAAAGCATTAACAACTTTACATGAAGATTTAGCCCTGAGCAAAAACTACTTAACATGTGCACCCTGAACAGACAACAATCTGGTTAACAACAGGAAAAATGACACTCCTCCTTAAGAGCGAAACTGCAAGCTATCCTAAAAACTATAGTTTAATAACTTAATTTCGATGATGTATAAAATATATACTGGAATTGATGCTGCCAGAGTTTATAGTCATTTGAAAACTCAATCAAGGCACTTGAACAAAAAAGACTGACAAAAGAAAGTCATATGGCACAAAGGATTATTTGTTGTAAAATAAAGTCATAATGAAGAATTGTAAAAAGGAAGGAATCTAAGTATGGCATGGATAGATTACAGAAAAGCATTTGACAGCATCCCACATTTATGGATAAAGCAGTGCCTACAGATGTATAAGATATGCCTATATTGATCAATTGCATTACATTGACTATAAAAGAGTGGCAAATCACTTTGCAGTTAATCCATGACAAAGGACACTTTATTATCTTGGGGATAAATATTCATCTGAGAATATTTCATGGTGACTCCTTGTCACCACTGCTCTTTTGTCTTGCCCTTACTTTAGTAAAGCTGTCTACTTAACAGATTAGGTTATGAGTACAATTTGGCTCCCAGAAAACAGCTAAGCGTAAAGACTTCACATCTTCCTTTTGTTGATGATTTAAAACTGCATAGTTCATCAGATGAGGATTTAAAACTGCATAGTTCATCAGATGTGGAGCTGAAATCCCAAATGGAAATGGTGAATACTTTCTCAGCTAATATAAGAATGCCATTTGGTCTTGATAAGTTTGCAAAAACAAAATTTAAAGCAGGAAAGCTGCAGCACCAAGGAAGTATCAGTCTGGGACAGGAATGTGATATAAAGGAAGATGAGCATTAGGGGGTATAAAAATATTTAGCAATTGATGAAGGATATGCAATAAAATATGAATAAATGCAAACAAAACTGTCTGACTGGGAAGACATGATTGACAGACCTCGATGCTTTGCCAGAGATGGCCTACATCTGTCACCCCTGGGCTTCTGGATACCAGCCAAGGCTCTTACCACCCCTATAGTGCCTTTTTTAGGTGGTGTTCCAAAGACCAAATTACCACCCTAACAGTTACAAACAAATATAATCTGAAGGTCATACTGCTCAACGCTACAAGTCTAAATCTCAAAATGCACTTGCTCTAAGCGCTCCTTAAAATGGAGAACATCGACATTTGTGCTGTAACCAGAGACCTGGTTCAAGCAAGCAGAAAGCACCCCTGCACTACCAGGCTACAACTCATTCCACACCTTTTGGCCCCAGAACTTGGACCTAAGCTCCAAAGGTAGTGGTGTCTCCATATTCATAAAGGATGTGCATACCTCCAGACTGGTAGCCCAACATAATGCATATGAGATACTTCAGGTGCAACTAACATTGGGCAAGACAGTGATTCAGGTCATAGCCTGCTATAGGTCCCCACCCATGTCCCAAGACTCACACTCCATGTTTCTAAGCACCCTGGAGAATATTAGGGTCCAACCTAACACTGTCTTACTAGGCGACCTCAACTATCCCTCCATTAACTGGGTAAACTACTCATACCAATATATTTGCCCAACGTTTCCTGGCATTCATTAATTGCAATGCCATGGACCAGCTCATTTCTATCCCACTAGAAGTAGCAACATCCTTGACCTGGTCATTACTAACATAGGAGACCATTGCTCTACACCAATAATCAGCTCCTCCCTGGTTAGATCTGACCACAAACTAATCACCTTGGAAATCCACATCCCTCCCACCCCCCACCCCACAAAAGGTAACCATCATGAAAAACTTCTCCAAAGCTAACTTTGGGCTCCTAAAAACAGAGGTGGCTAACTTCACGGCACCCATGCAAATGGAGAATAGTTGCGTGACCGCAGAATCATACAACAATGCACTTTACGAACACGTACACAAATCCATGGATCTCACCATACCCAACAGAACCAAGACGGTCTCCTCCAAAAAAAGGAAGCCAATCTGGTGGTCCCCTGTCATAAACAAACTTTACAACAGAAGGAGGAAACTGATGCGAAATAAGGTGAAGTCCCAAGACTGGAAAACTCCCTTATCAGCCTCAACAAAAAGTTGAGATCCCTCATCAAATCCTCTAAAGCAAGCTATGAAAACAGAATTGTAGCAGATAGTAAAGACAGCCACAAGGCCTTCTATAGTTATGTAAAGAATCTCCATGGCAATACCCAGATTTCCTCAGAGCTATTGCACAATGGCACCTCCTATACTAAGCCAACAGATATTGCCAATATACTGGCCGACAGATTTAGTGCCAACTTTACCCCTCTCTCCCCCACCAAAGGACCAGTCAAAATACCAGTAGATTGCCAGGCACCCAGTATTACTGCCACACAGGTTAAAACAGCACTGTCCAAGGCCAAGAATACAGCTTCTATGGGACCTGACAATATCCCTGGTTGTGTTCCACATGAACTACAGAGTGAACTGGTACCTCACCTGTGTGCCCTGTTCAATCACAGCCTCACCTCATGCTTTGTCCCTACCAATTGGCACACTGCTACAGTCATCCTTCTCCACAAAGGAGGAGTGACTACAGACCCTGGGATCTATCGCCCATTAGCCTGATGAGTCTGATATGCAAAGCTATGGAACGCATTATCATGGACCTAACAAAGAAGGATATAGGCAATTTCTAAACTCTGGATCCCACACAGTTTGGTTTTGTGAAGGGTAGATCATGCCTGCTCAACCTGGTCAACTTCTTTGAGTCAGTCACCAGAGCTGTGGATGAAAGCAAGGTGGTTCATACAGCCTACCTTGATCTGGCTAAGGCCTTTGATACCATTCCCCACTCAGGAATCATAAAAAAACCTCACTAATCTAGGTATCAACCCCTATGTCACTAGGTGGGTTTCAAATTGCTTCACAGATAAAACCCACAGTGTGAAAGCAGCTGATTCCAAGTCAGATTGCTGACCAGTCACGAGTGGAGTCCCACAGGGTTCAGTCCTGGTCTTCTCCTGTTTGGTATCTACTTCTCTGAAGTCCAGTCCAACACGAAGAGATTCTGGCTGACAAAGTTCACAGATGATTGCAAGTTGGCAGCTATAATTAACTCCCCACTCCTCACTGAGACCGACTGGTGTCAGAACCATGGCTTTAAGCTCAATGCCAAAAAATATGTCGGCATCCCATTTGGGAAAAAACAGGTTCCCATGAATTACCACATTGATTGCAGTCCACTGAACACAGAAGGCATCATAAGAGATCTGGGAACACAGGTTGACATCAACCTCTCTTTTGACCACCACATCACCACTGTGGTCAGAAAGTCCTTCTGTGTGGCATATCTTATTACTAAGGGGTTTGCATCCAGGAAGAAAGAGGTCATTTTCTCCCTCTACTCTTCCCTCATTAGACCAATCATCGAGTACAGTGCTCCATTTAACATGTACCTCACTAGACACCTGCAACAACTGGAGAGGCCACAAAAGTACTTCACAAAGAGGATCCTAGGCCTTAAACACTTGTCCGAAATGGACAGACTCAAAAAACTCCAACTATTCTCTGTCGCATATGACCTACTTAGAGGCGATCTCTGCTTGACTTACAAAGTCATGTCTGACCCAACTCTGTTAGAAATTCTACTTCTAAAGAAATCTCAATACTACACACTCCAGAGACTTCAACCTTATTACCACAATCAACAGAACAAGCTGGTGGGACAGGTTCATAACGCAGAGACTGCCCATGCTATGGAATAGACTTCCCATACATGTCAGAGCACCTCACTGGCTCTCTTCAAATGAAATCTTGATGAGTGGATGGGAAATAGAAAATTCACCCCAGGGATCACTCCAGTGGCTCTACTTGACAGAGGCACTGGGAACTAAGGTCAGTTGGCATGATGCCAGGGTAATCCTATGGGCTAGGCTTGTAAAGGCTCCAAAGCCATTAGCCTAGTCCACACCTATGAACCTATGAACCTAAAGAACATTTTACAAGAGTAAAATTAATACTAACCCTGACATCTAGGAACAAAGTTCAAGCTATAAACTAATTTGCTCTTCTTGCTCTGACATTTTGGAGTGATGAACTGATCCCAAAAGATACTGGATCAGTTGGAAAGGGAAAGAAAAAAATGCTTTATGGTTATCAAATGAGATATAAAAAACAGTTTATACCAAGATTATATAGTCCTCAAGCTGAAGGAGGTATTGATTCTATGCATTGATCTGCATCATAGGACTGCATACATATCTGCTGACTTCACCAGATCCAAATATATTGAAAAATTTAAAACATGAAGAGAACACATCTAAGAGGACTTCCCTGCTTAGTTCTCCAGAAGCATATCTGTGTCGAGCAAGAATGGAAACCAAACCAAAAACAGACAAAATTCAGGCAGCAACTGAATGTGCCAAAAAAAAAAAAAAAAAAGAAAGAACATAATGAGAAGGATCAGATGAGAAGGCAAGAAATATGGAAAATGCATAAATATAGTTGCAAGTATAGTAAACTCCTGGAACAACCTCATGTCATTCAGGATTTGATGGAATTAAAACACCATTCCTTCCGCTAAGTCATCAATACCAAACACTACAACACTTTTCAGGACCAGAAACACTATCAATGGCAACTATATATATCCTGGATTTGCTCCCATACTTACAGCATATCAGGCAATAAGTGCAATTTAGGCTTTGACACTCATTGTTACCATAGCAGGTACAGATTTTCCAGGATCAGGTTGCTAGCCCAATGTCAAACATTCCTCAGAGGGTGCACCACACACTGACACCTAGATGCAATTTAAAGTGTCCAATCCACCTACCGCATGTCTTTGGAATGTGTCAGGAAACCCTCCCAAGCACAGGAAGGACATGCAGACTCCACACATAAGGAAGGCACCTGAACTGAGAATCAAACCAGAGAGCCTCCTGCTGTGAGGTGACAAAAGTAACTGCTACACCACTGAGCTCTCTCTCTCTTTATATATATATATATATATATACATATATATATATATATATATATATATATATATATATATATATATATACAAAAATTTAAACATTTCTGCAGGGGGGCTGCACCCCCACACCCCCTGCTACTTAAATATACCAACTCTGAGATCACACTACAGTGAGGAAAAGGGAAATCTCCCGTTCTGCACTGTATGCAGATCTCCATTCAGAATTTAGAAATTCTGAAACTTCGATCATATGATCTCGCCTATATGAATTTCGATGTTTCAGGATTTTGATATTCCAAAAACTATGCAAACTAGTAACTGACATACAGGAAATCAAAAAGATATGGCAACCCTAACTTGTCTCTGCTACAGTAACATAAACAAAACTCTGAGCTTTGTCCGGCTAAGACCTACCTGCAATCAACTAGACGTATAAGTGATATTAAGTAAATCTTTATCTGCACTTTTTTCAAATACTACAGCATTTAAATTGATTTATTTGTATTGCAATGAATACTATCTAGCTGGAAGTTGTGGCTCTGTTTTTTCAGTTAATGCTTGTTAGAATTTAGTGTATGTTAGAATTCTTGCATAGCCAGTGATAAGTAGGGGTAGTTCACTTCATTGATATTCGGTTTCTGCCTTATATAAGTGGTACATTTTGAATTATTTTCTGCTTAACCTCTGAGCTTTGGCCAGCTATGACCTACCTGCAATCAAATGGACGTATAAGTGAATTTAAGTAAATCTTTATCTGCACCTTTTTCAAATAATACAGCAGTTAAATTGATTTATTTGTGTTGCAGTGAATACTATCTAGTTGGAAGTTGTGGCTCTGTTTCTTCAGTTAATGCTTGTTAATATGTAGTGCTTGTTAGAATTCCTGCATAGCCAATGATAAGTGGGAGTAATTCACTTCATTGATATTTGGTTTCTGCCTTATATAAGTGGTACATTTTGGATTATTTTCTGCTTAAACTCTGTGCTTCGGCCGGCTAAGACCTACCTGCAATCAACTGGACATATAAGTGAATTTAAGTAAATCTTTATCTGCACTTTTTTCAAATAATAGAACATTTAAATTGATGTATTTGTGCTGCATTGAATACTATCTAGCTGGAAGTTTTGGCTCTATTTTTTCATTGAATGCTTGTTAGAATTTAGTGCTTGTTAGAATTCCTGCATAGCCAGTGATAAGTGGGGGTAGTTCACTTCACTGATATTCGGTTTCTGTCTTATATAAGTGGTGCATTTTGTATTATTTTCTGCTTAAACTCTGAACTTTGGCCAGCTAAGACCTACCTGCAATCAAATGGATGTATAAGTGAATTTAAGTAAATCTTTATCTGCACTTTTTTCAAATATCACTTTTTTTCCTGCACAGACAGTAATTGCAGTCAGTGGTAGTCTCATTCATTGATATCCTGTTAATGCCTATTTAAGTGGTACATTTTGGAATATTTTCTGCTTAAAACCTGAGCTTTGAACAGCTAAGATCTAGCTGTATTCAACTGGACGCATAAGAGAATTTAAGTACCTTTTATCTGCACTTTTTTCAAATAATTCAGCATTTTAATTCATTTATTTGTGTTGCATTGGATATTAACTTATCTGGAAGTTTTGACTCTGTTTTTTCAGTTAGTGTTTGCTAGATTTTATTCCCTATTAGAATTCTGCATAGACAGTAATTGCAGTCGGGGGTAGTGTCATTCATTGATATCCAGTTAATGTCTATTTAAGTGGTACATTTTGGAATATTTTCTGCTTAAAACCTGTGCTTTGGCTGGCTAAGATCTAGCTGTATTAAACTGGACATATAAGAGAATTTAAGTACCTTTTATCTGCACTTTTATCACATAATACAGCATTTAATTGATTTATTTTTGTTGCATTGAATATTAACTGAAATGGAAGATTTGACTCTGTTTTTTTCAGTTATTTCCCCACCCATCCTCTCTGGTTTTGTTTTGGTCCTAATTTTGGTGGCTTTGAAACTGTCCACCCCTCTTGTAAATTTGTGTTTGGATACTCCTTCTGGGTCCATCTCATTTTCTCACTCAACTGAGTGCAGGGAGATCATATTCTGATTTCAGGCACTCTTACCGTGTACAAAGAGAGCATCTGGGAAAGAAAAAATAAATAAATAAATAAATTAAGCTTGTTTCCTGCCTTTCCTGTAAGTGGTCTAGACTGTTTGTAGGCTTCTGAGCCCCCAAGCCTTTCTGCATTGAAGAGAAGCCTTATAGCTTAATTTTGTTTCTTAGAACTAGCCAGTTTTCTAGTTTCAGCACTCAAATCTGTTAATTTGAACTCAGCACTTGTTCAGAACTTGTTGTAAGGACTAAATAAGCTGCAAATTACTATAGCACTCAACTTTCCTCACATGTCTAGAGGAAAGCAATTTTTAGTACTTAATAAATAAGCACCTATCCAGGCATGTCTAAGGGTCAGCTCCTGGTGATTTCTCCTGTCTACCTGATGAATCTGGGCATCTTGGGGCAATGCAGCAATTGCCTCATGTACACAGACAGCCCTCTCCTGCTACCATCCAACACTACAACCTGTGAGAGATGCACTTATATAGCTAAACTGGAAGCAAAGCTCTCTTCACCAAAGACTGGACTAGACAGTCAAGAGGAGAAGGTAAACACTTGCACCACACCACAGACATCACATAGTCCCTCAAGACCTACACCACCAAAACACACACATAGAAACACAAAACACACACCTACATTCATGGAGGCTTTCAATAAAAACCTGTCCAAGCATCAGGAACCTCCAAAGCAGAAACGCAAGCAAACTCCACCCCCCAACACAACCCAAATGACACATAGCCCACAAGCTCAGTATGCCACTCAACCACAGCCCAAAAGGCATAACAAAGCTCCCAACACTCTAGGCATAGGTGACTCTATAGTCAGGCACACTGATGTTCCACTCACCAGGCTAAACAAGGAGAAAGTTACTGTCAGCTGCCTGTCAGGTGCCAGGATCCGCCACATAATGCACGCACTCAGGTCACTCCACAACAAGTACAAATATGACCCTGTCATTGTCCATGTTGGTGTGAATGACCTGAGATGTACCTCTCTGGACTACATTAAAAGAGACATGGAGGAGCTCTCCAATCGTATAGCCCAGGCAGGTATGACCCTAGCCATGAGTATCATCCTGCCATCACCCAGAATGATACCACAGTACAAGGACAAAATGATTGACTTCAACAATTGGCTAAGCTTCTAGTGTAATTCTAAGGGGATCCAGTATTTGTTTGCTTTGCACAACATGATCGACAGACCACAATGCTTTGCCAGAGATGGCCTGCACCTGTCACCCTTGGGATTCCGGATACTGGCAAAGGCTCTTGCCACCCCTATAGTGCCTCTTCTAAGCAAGGTTCAAATGACAAATTCACCACTGTAACAGGTACAAGCAAGCAAAACCTGAGGGTAATGCTACTCAATGCTAGAAGTCTAAAGCTCAAAATGCACTCACTCGAGACACTCATTAAAATGGAGAACATCGACATCTGTGCAGTGACAGAGACCTGGTTCAAAGCTCCAGAGAGCACCCATGTGTTACCAGGCTATAATTCATACCACACATTTCAGTCACCTAACCCGGAATGAAGCACTAAAGGTGGAGGCGTGTCCATATTCATTAATGATATCCACACTTCCAGGCTAGTTGCACAGCATAATGCATCCAAGATTATCCAAGTGCAACTAACTCTGGGCAAGATTGCAATCCAAATTGCAGCTTGCTACAGACCCCCCACCATGCCCCAGGATTCCCACTCCTCATTTCTTGATACACTGGAAAGTATTACGGTACAAAACAACACCCTAATAATGGGTAATTTCAACTACCCCACCATTAACTGGGAAAACTACTCATGCACCAGATTATTTGCTCACCGTTTTCTGGAATTCATAAATTCCAACACCTTGGATCAACTTATTCACACCGCCACCAGGAGCAGCAATATCCTAGACCTGGTCATTACCAACATGGGCAACCAGTGTTCCACACCAGAGGTCAATTCTTCGTTGGTCAGATCCGACCACAAGCTAATCACCCTAGACATCCACATCCCGCCCCCACCCCCAATTAGGGAAACCTCTGTAAAAAACTTCTCCAAAGTCAACTTCACACTTCTTAAGACAGAAGTGGCAAACTTCACGACACCCATGCAGACAGACAATAGAGGTACGACTGCTGAATCCTACACAAATGCACTTTATAAGCACTTACACGAGTACATGGATCATTCTATCCCTAATGGAACCAAGATGCTATCCTCCAAAAAAAGGAAGGCAATCTGGTGGTCCCCTGCCATAAACAAACTCTAAAACAGAAGAAAAAAACTGTTGCAAAAAAGAGTAAAATCCCATGACTGGAGGAACTCCCTGGTCAACCTCAGTAAGAAGCTGAGATCCCTCATAAAATCCTCCAAAGCTAGTTACAAAAACAAAACTGCCACTGACTCTAAAGACAACCACAAAGCATCCTATAGCTATGTGAAGAATCCCAATGACAACACTCAGATCTGCTCTGAGTTACAGCACAATGGCACTAAATATACAGAACCAACTGATATTGCCAACATCCTGGCAGATAGGTTCAGTGCTAACTTTACCCGCTTCTCACCCCCTAGAGAGCCCATCTCTATACCGGAAGAATGCAAAGTTCCTGTAATCATGGCTGCACAGGTAAAAAACACACTCACCAAAGCCAAGAACACAGCATCCATGAGACCTGACAATATCCCAGGCTGCGTTCTACACAAACTACAGAATGAACTGGCACCCTACCTAAGTACCATGTTCAATCATAGCAACACCTCAGGCTTTGTGCCCACTGAATGGCGCACCGTGACAGTTATCCCACTCCACAAAGGGGGAGCCACGATGGACCCAGGGAACTACCGCCCCATTAGCCTGACGAGCCTGGTCTGCAAGGCCATGGAACGTATCATCATAGAACTCATAAACAAAGAAATTGGTATTCTCCAAACTCTGGACCCTACCCAGTTCGGGTTCGTAAAAGGCAGATCATGTCTCCTAAACCTGATAGACTTCTTTGAAGCAGTCACCAAAGACATAGATGAGGGTAAGGTGGTTCACACAGCTTATCTAGATCTCGCAAGGCTTTCGACACCATCCCCTACTCTGGAATTATAGATAAGCTCACTAAACTGGGTATAAATCCCTATGTCACAAGATGGGTTGCCAACTGGCTCACAGACAGAACCCACACTGTCAAAGTAGCAGACTCCAAATCCGACTTCAGACCAGTGACAAGTGGAGTACCACAGGGTTCAGTCTTGGGTCCTCTCCTGTTTGGTATCTACTTCTCTGAAGTACAAGCTAACACAGAAGGTCTTTGGCTAACAAAGTTTGCAGATGACTGCAAACTAGGAGCCATAATCAAAACTCCTAACGATGTGGACATACTACAAAAGTTCCTCACTGAGACAGCTGCCTGGTGTCAAAGCCATGGCCTGAAGCTCAATGCCAAAAAGTGTATTGTCATCCCCTTTGGTAAAAACTCTGTACCCATGAACTACCACATAAGTGGTAGTCTACTTACGCCAAAAGTGTGATAAGAGACCTTGGGACACAGGTGGACAATAATCTCTCCTTTAATAATCACATTGCCACAGTGGTCAGGAAATCCTTCTACATGGCTCACCTCATCACAAAAGGTCTCTCATCCAGAAAAAAAGAGGTCATTGTTTCCCTCTACTCATCACTCATTAGACCCATTATAGAGTACAACACCCCTTTTGGTATGTACCTCACAAGACATCTACAACAACTGGAAAGGCCACAGAAATACCTCACAAAAAGGATTACTGGCCTCAAACAGATGCCCTATGCAGACCATCTGAAAAAACTCCAGCTTTAGTCCGTCGCATATTGCCTACTCAGAGGCGATCTCTGCCTAACATACAAAGCTATGCCAAACCCGGATCTGTTGGACATGCTCCACTTAAAGAAATCCCAATCCCTCTGAGCTACACGCTCTAGGGACCTAAACCTTGTCACCACGATAAATAAAACATGCTGGAGGGATAGATTCCTGTCCCAGAGACATCCCATACTCTGGAACAGACTACCTATCTATGTCAAACAGAGATCCTTATTAGCACTCTTCAAGAAAAATCTTGATGATTGGATGAGAAAAAGGAAATTCACTCCAGGGATCACTTCTGTGGCTCTGCTTGACAGGGGCACAGGAAAATAATTTTCTTGGGTGGCGAAAGCCAGGGTACCTTTTTGGCTAGGCTTATATAGGCCCTAGGGCTAATAGCCTAGTACCTACCTATGAACCTATAATACAACATTTAAATTGATTTATTTGTGCTGCATTGAATACTATTTAGCTGGACATTGTGGCTCTGTTTTTTCAGTTAATGCTTGTTAGAATTTAGTGCTTGTTAGAATTCCTGCACTGCCAGTGTTAAGTGGGGGCAGTTCACTTCACTGATATTTGGTTTCTGCCTTATATAAGTGGTACATTTTGGATTATTCTCTGCTTAAACTCTGAGCTTTGGCCGGCTAAGACCTACCTACAATCAGCTTTGACCGGCTAAGCCCTACCTGCAATCAACTGGATGTAAAAGTGAATTTAAGTAAATCTTTATCTGCACTTTTTTCAAATAATACAGCATTTAAATGTATTTATTTGTGTTGCATTGAATACTATGTAGCTGGAAGCTGTGGCTCTGTTTTTTCAGTTAATGCTTGTTAGAATTTAGTGCTTGTTAGAATTCCTGCATAGCCAGTGTTAAGTGGGGGTAGTTCACTTCACTGATATTCAGTTTCTGCCTTATACAAGTGGTACATTTTGGATTATTTTCTGCTTAAACTCTGAGCTTTGGCCGGCTAAGACATACCTGCAATCAACTGGATGTATTGGCTGGCTAAGACCTACCTGCAATCAGCTTTGGCCGGTTAAGCCCTACCTGCAATCAACTGGACGTATAAGTGAATTTAAGTAAATCTTTATCTGCACTTTTTTCAAATAATACAGCATTTAAATTGATTCATTTATGTTGCATTGAATACTATCTAGCTGGAAGTTGTGGCTCTGTTTCTTCAGTTAATGCTTGTTAGAATGTAATGCTTGTTAGAATTCCTGCATAGCCAATGATAAGTGGGGGTAGTTCACTTCATTGATATTCAGTTTCTGTCTTATATAAGTGGTACATTTTGGATTATTTTCTGCTTAAACTCTGAGCTTTGTCCGGCTAAGACCCACCTACAATCAACTTGACGTATAAGTGAATTTAAGTAAGTCTTTATCTGCACTTTTTTTCAAATAATACAGCATTTAAATTGCTTTATTTGTGTTGCATTGAATACTATCTAGCTGGAAGTCGTGGCTCTGTTTTTTTCTGTTAGTTCCCCACATACCCTCACTGCTTTTGTTTTGGTGTTAATCTTGGTGGCTTTGAAACTACCCACCCCTCTTGTAAATTTGCATTTGGATACTCCTCCTGGGCCCATCTGATTTGCTCACTCAAAAAAAAAAGTTGTACTTTATTCATCTGCTTTTACTGTATTTGTGTTTCTTCTTACTTTATTATTTTATTTTGCGTTCACGTCATCTTAAAAGTACTCAATTGTATTTATCACTGCTTGGTGTAACTATCATTCTAAGCCTTTTTGGTTTAAGCACTTGGGCTTCAGACCAGTTGTTTTACATTAGGAAGGATTGCGGTCTCCAGTGTTGTTGCAGGACAGGTAGCTTACATCCTTCTAAGTTGGGAACTGCTGACTGAAGGCTCATTGTCTGTTATTCTAAAAGTATATTATTTCTGGTTTAAGCACTTGGGCTTCAGGCCAGTTATTTTACATTAAGAAGCTTTGTGGTCTGCACTGTTATGAGAGGAGAGGCTGGACTCTGCTCTTCTGAGCTGGTAATTTCTGGTTAAAGGCTTATAGTGCCTGCATATTTTAACTGTTTCTTACTGAAATTGGTGCGCCTTGTTTGCTGTAGCATAGACTAGGTCCAGGCCTGTTGAATCTAGCTTTGTTTGTATAACTTGAGCACTAATCCAGGCCTTCTTAAAAGTATTCAATTGTATTTATTACTGCTTGGTAGTAATCTGAATAAAGTGTAGCTATCATTCTAAGTCGTTTGGTTTAAGCACTTGGGCTTCAGACCAGTTATTTTACATTACGAAGGTTTGTGGTCTGCACTGTTGTGGCAGGACAGGTAGCTTACATCCTTCTAAGTTGGGAACTGCTGATTGAAGGCTCAGTGTCTGTTATTCTAAAAGTGTATTAGTTCTGGTTTAAGTACTTGGGTTTCAGGCCAGTCATTTTACATTAAGAAGGTTTGTGGTCTGCACTCTTGTGGGAGGAGAGGCTGGACTCTGCCCTTCTGAGCTGGGAATTTCTGGTTATAGGCTTATGTATATTTGAACTGTTTCTTACTGAAATTGGTGTGCCTTGTTTGCTGTCGCATAAACTAGATACAGGCCTGCTGAATCTAGCTTTGTTTGTATATCTTGAGCACTAATCCAGGCCTTCTTTTTTTGGAGAAGGTTCCCCTGTACCCCAGTGGCAGGAGTGAGCAGTTAGAACTTGTCTGATTGAAGACTACAGGAACAGGGCTCAGTTTTGAGAGTTTTCTAACGGTTAATTGGGCAATTTGTTTAAAAGCCTTTTCTGATTGCTTGTAGTCATCTAAAGCTGTTTTAAGGGTATTTTTTACGGTTTGTAGTTGTTTAAAGCTGTTTATGTGTATTTTTTACTGGTTTGCTTTATCTTTTAAAAAAAAATTTCCTTGTTTCCCACCTTTCTAACCTAGTATAGTCCAGTTTTCAGGCTAGTGCTGAATTCAGGGCTTTGCTACAATTTTCTGAGTTGCCCATACCTTACTTGGATAGAAAGAGGTTTCTCTGTTCACCTGTGAGAGAGGGAGCTTTGAGCAGCCATCTGTCCCTGGAAGAGTGGTTCCAGCCCAGAAGTTAGTAGTTTATAGGCCATTTTGGGCTAATTTCTATATCTTTCATTTTCCTGCCATAAAAAATGCGTTTGCACAGTTTTGCACACCTGGGCAGTGCCAGTTAGCTAGGGCTAAATTATTCCCAGCTCCACCAAGTCTCCTTTTCAGGTTTTCCCTTGAAAGTAGTCTAACTCTCAACTTGAGCACTTAAAAAGCATCCTACAGTCCAGCACTTGCTCAGACCTAATAGCAAGCACTAATATACCCAGACACTTTATTGCCCAGCAGGGCAAGGCTCATTATTCACCCCTCACCAAGCAAGTGACTAAGCAGTTCACCCTACTATTCAGGCATGACCAAAGGGCAATTTCAGGTATACTCTCCAGTCCAGCTGGTGAACCTGGGTATGCTGAGGCAATGTTACAACTGCCTCAGGTACACAGACAACCTTCTCCTCCTACCACAAAACATTAACATATGTGAGAGATGCAATTATATAGCTAAATTGGAGGCTAAGCTCTCTCCACCCAAGACTGGAACAGGCAGTCATGAGGAGAAGGTTAACACTTGCACCACATCTCCAGCCTCACACAGACATACTAAACCAGCACTGGCAAAAAATACACATAAATACACAAAATAATACTTGGAGGCTCTAAATAAAAACCTGCAAAAGCATCAGAGACCTCCAAAGCAGACATCCAAAAAACCTACACCTCCTGTCACAAACCAGACAACACATAAAACACAAAATAGTGTGCCGCATAATCACAGGCTTTAAGGCAAAATAACATACCTAACACACTAGTAATAGGTGACTCTATAATTAGGCACACTGACATCCCACTCACTAGGCTGGACAAGGAGAAGGTTACTGTTAGCTGCCTGTTGGGAGCCAAAATCCACCACATAACACAAGCACTCAGGTCACTCCAGAACAAGTACAAATATGACTCTGTCATTGTTCATGTTGGTGTGAATGACCTGAGACGTACCTGCCTGGACTACATGAAAAGAGACATGGAAGAGCTCTCTGATCATGTAGCCCAGGTGGGTATGACCGTGAACCTGAGTAGCATCCTGCTCTCACCAAGAGTGATGCCGCAGTATAAAGAAATAATGATCAATTTCAACAATTGGCTAAGCTTCTAGTGTCATTCAAAGGGGATCCAGTGTCTGTCAGCTTGGGTCAACATGCTCGACAAGCCTCATTGCTTCGCAAGAGACGGCTTGCACCTGTCACCCCTAGGCTTTTGAATACTGGCCAAGGCACTTGCTGCCCCCATAGTGCCTTTTGTAGGCAAGGCTCAAAAGTCAAACCCACCTCCGTAAACAGCACAAATAAATAAATGAGGGTTATGCTACTCAACGCCAGGAGTTTAAATGTCAAAATGCACGCGCTCGAAGCACTCCTCAGTATGGAGAACGTCGACATCTGTGCAGTAACTGAAACCTGGTTCAAGGCTCCAGAGAGCACCCCAGCACTACTGGGCTACAATTCATACTACACATTTCGGCCACAGAACAATGAACCGAAACACAAAAGGAAGGGGTGTATCCATATTCATCAAGGATACCTACACCTCCAGGTTAGTGGCACAGCATGATACCTCTGAGATCACCCATGTGCAAATAACATCAGGCAAATCTGCAATGCAAATTGTGGCCTGCTACAGATTACCCTCCATGACCCAGGACCACCACTCCACCTTTCTGGAGACACTGGAAAACATGAAGGTCCTACCAAACACCCTGATAGTGGGCGATTTCAATTACCCTACCATTAACTGGGAAAACTACTCAAGTACAAACTCCCAGGTCCAGCACTTCCTGGAATTTATCAAATGCCCTGGATTAGCTGCTAAACTCCCCTATCAGAGGTGAAAACATATTGGACCTGGTCATCACCAACATGGGCGACAGGTGTTCCGCACCGGAGATCAACCCGTCACTATTTAGATCAGACCAAAAACTAATCACTCTGGATGTCCACACCACACCACCACCCCCAACCGAGGAAACCACAGTGAAAAAATTTTCTATAGCAAACTTCACCTTACTTAAGACAGAGGTGGTAATTTTCACAGCCCCCACTCTAAAGGATAACAGTGTCCAAGATGCAGAAACCTTTACAAACGCACTCTATGAGCACCTACAGGGATGCATGGATCGTGACATTCCTAGCAAAACCAAGACTCACTCCCCTAAGAGAAGGAAACCAGTCTGGTGGACCCCTGCCATAAACAGGCTATACAACAGAAGGAGGAAACTAGTTCAGAAAAAAAGCAAATCCTAAGAAGGAAAGACATCCCTGATTAGTATCAGTAAGAAATTAAGGTCCCTCATATAATTATCCAAGGCTAACTTCGAAAAACAAATAGCCAATGATTCGAAAGATAACCACAAACCCCATAGAATGGCACACAGCAATGGTTATTCCACTCCACAAAGGAGGGGCCACAAATGACTTTGGTAACTATCGCCCCATAAGCCTGACTAGCCTGGTCTGCAAGGCTATGGAGCCCATCATCATGGAACTCATTAACAAAGACATTGAGAACCAGCAAACACTTGACCCGACCCAGTTCGGCTTTTTTAAGTGCAGATCATGCCTACTAAACCTGGTTGACTTCTTCGAGACAGTCACCAAGGCCATAGATGAGGGGAAGGTGATTCACACAGCCTACCTTGACCTCGCCAAGGCTTTTGACACCATTCCCCACTCGGGAATTATAGAAAAACTCACCAGCCTGGACATAAACCCCTATGTCATTAGATGGATTGCCAACTGGCTTACAGTTAGAACCCACACGGTAAGAATAGCAGGCTCCAGGTCCGACTCTAAATCAGTCACAAGTGGTGTCCCACAAGGCTCGGTCCTGGGACCCCTACTGTTCAACATATACTTCTCAGAAGTACAGGCAAACACAGGAGGACTATGGCTAACCAAGTTCACTGATGACTGCAAACTGGGAGCCATAATTGACTCTCCAGCTGACACGGACATTCTCCAAAAGGGCCTTGAGACGGACACCTGGTGTCAAAGTCATGGTCTCAAGCTAAATGCCAAGAAATGCATAGTCATCCCATTTGGGAAAAACAAAACACCCATGAATTACCACATAGGTGGTAGCCCCCCTTAATACAGAAGAGGTAATAAGAGATCTAGGGACCCAGGTAGATAGTAATCTCTCCTTTGACAATCATATTGCCAAAGTAGTTAGGAAATCCTTCTATGTAGCCCATCTAATTACTAAAGGGTTCACATCTAGAAATAAAGAGATTTATAGTGCCCCTCTACTCGTCACTCATCAGACCCGTCATAGAGTACAATGCCCCATTTGGAATGTACCTCACAAGACACTTCCAACAGCTGGAAAGACCACAAAAGTACCTCACCAAGAGGGTTACTGGCCTCAAACATATGCCCTATGCAGCCTGACTGGAAAAGCTCCGGCTGTACTCAGTGGCATATCACTTACTCAGAGGTGATATCTGCCTGACTTACAAAGCCATGTCCAACTCAGAATTGATGGACATGCTCCACCTAAAGAAATCCAAGTCACTGTGAGCCACTCACTCTAGTGAGCTAAACCTCGCCACAACAATAAATCGAACATGATGGAGAGCTAGATTACTGCACTGAGACTCCCCATGCTTTGGAACAAAATTCCTAACTACATTAGGCAGAGCCCCTCACTAACACTCTTCCAGAGAAACCTTGATGAGTGGGTGGGTAACAGAAAATACACCCCTGGGATCACTTCATTGGCTCTTCTTGACAGAGGCTCAATTAATTAATCAATGGGGCAGCGAAAGCTGACACACTCTGGCTAGGCTTATAAATGCCCTCGGGCAGATAGCCTAGTACCTACATATGAACCTATGGACCTATAAATATTTATGTCAGTATATATATATATATATATATATATATATATATATATATATATATATATATCAACAGCTAATAAAGCTATGACTATTAAGTATCACAATTTATCTCCCTACTCTCTCATATGTATATGTAACAGCAAAAAAAATGCAAAACAGCAAATACTTGGTCTACATGACAGAGGAGCACATGGCTCAGTAACAGAAAGTTCCATACAGTGTACCATTACAGAACAAAAAATACATAATAATCTATATTAGATATTTTAATTGACACATTTTACAGGACTCCAAGACTCCATTTCAATAAATCAAAATCAAAATTTTTATTTTTAAATAAAAAAAAAAGAATTGCAGACGAAGGGGAATCACATTATAGGGAAACAAGTATCTACCTTAAAATATCTAGGAAATTAGTTATGCAAGGATAATAATGAATTAGTCTCAAAAAACTACAATAATATCAATACAATTAAAATCTCTGTGGAAAAGTGGAGCAAAATAATAGTAACATTTGAAGATAGAGTACAGTTAATAAAAATGATTTTACTACCCAAGATTCTATGTATAGCTTTGTCAATGCAACTTTTACCAGAAAGGAATATACTCAAAGAAATAAACTCATGCCTAACAAAAGTTTTATGGTTTCCAAAAAGAAACAGAATAGCTTTAATACATCATATCAGAGCATGGAAACAGGGACGATTAAACTTTCCTAACATAGAAAGATATATATAAAAGCATCAATATCTAAAACCATCTCAGACTGGATAAGTCTAAATTATTCTACAAATTGGAAAGAATTACTAACTAATATTAATAAATGAATTTGATTTACAAAAAAAAAAAATTTCAAATAACAGAAATAACAATTTAACATGGCACATATTATGTATTAGTATGCAATATAACATAACTAAGCCCACTAAAACTCGTATGATTAATTATTACATTGACTCATTTAGGAAAATTATTAATGCAAATATAGATTTAAAAATCTGGTTTGATCTTTTAATACCATTCATAGTTACAAAGAGCCATCCAAATAAAATATACAGAGAAATAATTAATTCCTGGGAACAGAAAGGATCTGTTTGTTAGTTTCAATGTATCAAAGAAACTAAAAGTTCTGGATATACAAACAATCGAAACAACGTACAAAATTCCACAACAAGATTGACTAACTATGCAAAGCAGACTGACGTATTTGCAAGATTTATGCAGAATAAATAGTAATTCTTCATTTAAAGAAATACCTAAACTTACGAAATACCTATATGAAATCATATATAATGATTATGACATGGGTAATAGTATTTTGAAATATTACAAGATATTGATAAATTATAAAACAACACCCAAATTTTCATTTTGGAATTATATAACAAAAGGACACTCATTAGAGCTAACTGAAGAAATTAAATCAAATATGTTATTATCAATAAAACATACATCCTTTACACAATACTGGAAAGTTTCTAACTGGAAATGCTTGCACAGAGCATTCTTAACCCCAGACAGAATCAGTAAAATTAATTATTTCACAAAGGGAATATGTTGGAAGTGTGAGCAAATACACAATGCAGATTGGAATCAAATTTTTTTCGACTGTGTTAAAATTAAGCCATTTTGGAATGGTATTAATAACTTTTTACAAGCTTTATTTAATGAATTGTTTAACTTATCTAAAGCTCTAGTATTATTAAATGTGTATGAAGGTCCTCATTTGAATGAGTCAAATATGTACCTAGTATGGACAATACTTGCAATCTCAAGGAAGTGTATAACAAGAAGATGGAATATAAACACAATACCATCTTGGGAAAACTTCTACAGCCTACTGAAGACCACAGCATTGTTGGAAATTAAAATTAAAGAATTAAGGATTCATCCTAAGCCATTTATTAACAATCCATGGAAAAAAAGTCTTATAATTGATTGACACTTTACAATAACTGAACAGATACACTCTGATAACTGGATTGTTATACCTATAAAGTAATTGTATATATTGAGTTCTGTTATAGTGTCAGGCTAATGTAAATAGCGTACATAGTTATTTAAGATGTTATATATAAATACTATGGAATTTATTCAACTGTATTTGAAAAAAAAAAATTTTTTGAGAAAAAAAAAAATAGATAATAAGCTATTCTGTCATTATGCCACTACCTAAATTTCCTAAAACCGTATGTCTCACTCCCATCACAAAAAAATCTTTGAAAAATCCCTTTATAAACAACTCTTAACACACTTGCTACTATATAATCAGAGTATAGCTTTAGGCACCCTTTTATTACCTCCACTGCACTTAACACAGTCACGTATACCTAACATAAGCAATAGTCTCATCTCTGTAGGTATATTGACATACCTATGGCCTTTGAGACCATCATGAATCATAACCTCCTAATTAGTAAATAGTAAAAATTTAATTTTGGAGAAAATACAATCATTTGGTTCCAAAGCTATTTCAAAGACAGAACCATTTAAGTATTTGCTTATAACTGCCTATATGAAAACAGAAAACAATATAGGTGTCACACAAAGCTCTATACTAAGACCACTGCTCTTTTCAATCTTTATAAATGACATTTCATCTAACCTTCTTTTGTTGTTGTGTCTTTCCGCTTTTCCCGCTTAGGGGTAGCCACAGTGGAACTCCGGTCCGGTAATGATTGGCAGTAGATTTTTACATGCCGAGTTGCCAGCCCTGATGCACAACCTTCAACGAAGGTACACCCATTCACGCATGCCTCCACACAGAAGATGCTCTAGCTGAGAATCGAACAGGACAACGTCTTACTGTGAGGCGACAATGCTACTCTGTGCTTTATACTATTATTATAACATGTTAAATGACTGTGCATTACAGAGATATATTTCTGCATGCTACATCGATTTATTAAATGCTTTAGTTTATATATTGCCCACCTGTGAAAATACTACTAATACTACTAACAAGGGGGTTAAACTACTCTTTGAGAACACACAGGATGACTTCCTTATTCTTGCATGTCGTATGTTTAAGAATGCTATAGGAGAAACAGCCTTTTCCACAACAGGGCCAACTGTATGGAATAATCTTTCAAATGATGTTAAAACCAATCTAAATTTACATAAAGATGCTGGCTTAAACATTAAAAAAAATGTACTGTTGTTATGCTTTTTTAATTTGTTTTTTGATTAATGATGTATGTTTGCTTTATAATTGTAAATGTATTGTTATGCTTGTTCATGTTTTGCTTACATGGTTTTACTACCCTTAATTTATAACATAATGTATTTTTTATGTACCTGGGTCATGACCAAAATGGGAGAGCAGATCTATTTACATGCCCACAGTGGTGGGGCTGGCATAATGGTTAAGAACTTCTCCTCACAGACACAAGATGCAGAGTTTGATTCTAACCTCAGGCCACAGTTAGATTAGCTAAACTTGTTATAGTCTGCGGACTGATTACTTAATCTGAATGATGTTTTTAAATGTATTAACTTATGAACAAATTGTAATAGATAGATAGACAGATAGATAGATAGACAGACGATCGATTGATAGATTAATTGATTATTGCCTGCCTGCATTCAAGGCTTTCCTAACCCTTAAACTGTAGATATCGGCATAATCCTTCACTTCCAGGTTTTAATGACAACCACTCATTTTGACTATCTACTAAGGATGATTGCGTTTCTGGTGGAGTAGTGTCTGTTATTTATTCAAAATGCCATTATTTCACATCTAATTCGGCAAAATAATGTCCTAGGACTTATATATCCTGGTAACTACTTGTGCGTCCACCTTCCATATCATGGCCAGTTATACAATCTCTCTCCAAGACTCCTGCAGCCCATGAAAAATAACTCAGCAAATTAGAATCCCAGATCACTGAACTTAACAAAATCATTCTAAGTTATTTCAAACATCTGTCCATAAATTGGTTAAGCACACCATAAATAAATATGCATAATTTTGGTTGAGTTTCATGGTTAATGTATATTCTAAGGGACGTGTTCATTTGTTGGTACTGCAATTAAATAAACAAGTAAGCTAACAAACAAAGAAATAAGTAACTATGTATAACTGTTCCTGGACATCATTAGTGCCAATCGTCTCGGTTAATTAATGCCCAAAACCTGGAGCTCAAACCTGCTTGACTATTTCTTAAAATATGGTACCATTATGTACCATACCCGTAGTTGTTTTCTGTAGTCAAATATGACTACTATACTGTAGTATTCTCCATAAGATCCCAGTCTAAAATGCCCTCCGATCGCACTGTCTTCACAGATTTCTCTAAGGATAACTTCCTAGTACTACCTTCTGGTTTATATTTCTGTTGTCGCCTAAACTCCTGCATTGAAGCTTCTGTTCATATTCATCATGTTCATATAATGCCAAGTTTGCAAACAAACCACTTTGTTGAAACTTCAGCATCAATTATCTCAATAACAAGAGAAAATAAAACTCTTAGCCCTATGAAATAAACCCAAATCCCCTTGACCCAAAAGCAACCTTATGAGGATAAGGACAATACAAATTCAAAAAGATCAAGACTTACAAAGCTAACTATGAACTAAATATTGCTTCTTCTTCTTTCAGCTTTTCCCAGTTAGGGGTCACCACAGTGGCTCACCATCTGCTCATGATTGGCTAAATATTGCTAATATATCAAAATATAAGCAAATATAGTCATAAAGACCCCATTAACTATGTTAGGAATTTAGGAACTTTCAAAACAAAACCAAGGACTGTACTAAGTTGATATCAACTGGAACCAGCCAGTCTGAATCTGAGGACTCACAAACACACTAATAGACAAATGTAGCTCAAACTTCTCCATGTTGTCCCACTCATATCTCCACCTCAGCAACATTCAGTCAGCACCTCCCCATATGATTACTTTGGAACAAGTACTAAAAGGCTTCTGAAAAACCAAAAACACTAAGTCTGTGAGTCCAGACAAATGCTAGGCTGTTTTCATGTTAGTATAAAATACTGCCTCACAGGTTCCCTTGTAAACCTATTGAGGTTTAACCTCATCATTTCCTGTATACCTGAAGTTTGTAGAACAGCTTTTGTGGTCTATGTCAAAACCTGTGGCCCAACCAATTACCCTGGGAACTATATACTGATTAGACTTACCAGCCACCTTTGTAAAATAATGCAAAATATAATCACAGAATTCATAAATAAGGATACTGACAACTTACAATCCCTTGACACAAGCCATTTTGACTCTGTAAAGTATAATATCCTGCCTACTTAACTAGGCTGACTTTTTTGAAAAAGTCATATAGCATTGGATGAAGTCAAATCAATACAGGCCACCTACCTTCAACTAGCCAAGGCTCTCAGCACTACCCTACACATTGACATTATTGAAGAACTGACCCAGCTAAGTATAAACCCTTATGTAACGCAGTGGATAACAGAGATAACCAAATCAATCAAGGCTAGTGGCTAAATTTCCTCAAAAAGTCTTATTATCAGTGGTATCATGCAGGTCTGCATTCTGGTTTCCCTTTTCTTTGGCATGTACTTCTCTGACATCAAAGATGACATTCTGGGTCTCTGACTAACCACGTTTGTTAATGATTACAGCCTCAGCTGTCATCAATACTCATATCCTTGAAATGGGTATTGTCCATGCAAACTCATAGTGTATGTATCATGGATTAAAACTTAATGCAAAAAAATGCAGCATTGTAGCATTAAGGAAACATGAACACCCCTGCCCATAGCATATAAATGACACTTGCTTCAAAACAGATACTGCAATTAGAGATGTGGGCATGTTCATGGATAACAAACCTGGATAATAAACATTTCTTTGCCCACCATATATTGACTGTCATTAGGAAATCCTTCTAACTAACCAAAATAATTACTAAAGGTATATCCTCCAGGTCTAAGGAAGTTATTATCACATTCTACTCCTCCCTTATCAAGTCCATATTAGCATATAATCCCCATCTTTGAATGTGTACATCTAGGAATATTGGAAAACTAGGAAAAAAAAACACAATGTTTCCTCTTCAAAAATTACTCAAGTTCAATTTGCTGATCAGGCGACTAACAGCAGCAGGAGAGGAATGAATGTGCTTATCCTGGGGTGGGCAGTTATGTGGGAATTTCCAGCATCAGTCCCTGGTTGAGGCTGGGTATGTTTCATTAAGGGGACATAGCTGAAGGAGGAGTAAGGTTGGTAGACATGACTGAGCTGCTATGGAGATGGAATGATACACCTCATGCCAACATAAGACGCCTCCCTCAAGTCAAGTGTCACCATGTTACCTCTTTGGATGGGTGGGATTAGCAGATAGGACATAATGGAAAAAAAACAGCAGAATTGTCACAGCCAAGACCTCCAGAATGCCCTTAGGTTCCACAACCGGGTCCAATTAACATAAACAGAACTCTTCCAAATGATACTGTATCATTGGAATAAGTTCACACTCGGTGTCAAAGTAGCTCCCTCACTCTCTTTAAATCTAACTTAGATGAATCAATGGGTAAGTGAAAATGGACTCCAGGGCCAACCCCTCAGTCCTTTACAAGGCAAGCAGGTAAACTGCAGGAGCTATGTTCTTAATGCTGTCCTAGATCAACTTCTGCCTAGTATACAACTATGAACCTGTGAATACTGTACAAACCAAGTTCCAGTTAAAGCTAAATGGCATTCCTTTCTTTAATGCAGGGTCTACAGCTGATGTATTGTGTGGATAAGGATGGAAGAAACAGGTGATAGAAACAGAGACATTGTTTCTGATGTACCTTGTTGGACATTATCAAGATATATAGCTTGGGTGCCATCTCATAAACTTTGCATAATGTGAAATGTGGGATGCCATTTCCAGGTTTCTCACTGACACCTCTTACATTCTAAGAGTTGGTGAACATGCTGACATAAAGAGTGGTCAGTCTCAAGGGGTTCTGACAAGCTGAGGGTTGTACCAATGCATTTGGCAGAGTCCTTTAGCAATATTTGTTATGCGCATTTCAAAAGCATTCCTTAAACTTATTCCATTGTGTATTAGTTAAGGTGCCCCAATAAAGGTATTCAGCATGGCACAATATGCATTAGCTAAATTAGTAGGGATACTTTGCTGTATTATGTGTTTAAACAGTGGTGGGAATTGTTGCCTTATGCTTCAATATTATGTCGCTGGGTTAGCAGTCACTTTAACAGAGAATATGAGGATTGGTACAGACGTGTTGCTGTACACTGCCTTGGGCCTTTCTTAGTAATTTCATACATGATATCCTAGAATCTATTCATTAGCAATAGGTTCATAGATTCATAGGTAGGTACTAGGCTATCTGCCCAAAGGCATTTATAAGCCTAGCCAGAATGTGTTGGCTTTCGCCACCCCCTTAGATTAGTTCCCTGTGCTTCTGCCCAGCAGGGCCACTGAAGGGATCCCCGGGGTAAACATTCTGTTTCCCATCCACTCGTCAAGGTTTCTCTTGAAGAGCACTAGTGAGGAGCTCTGCCAAATGTAGATTGAAATCTTGTTCCAAAGCATGGGAAGTCTCTGGGACAGGAATCTGTCCCTCCAGCACATCCTATTTATTGTTGTGATGAGGTTTAGTTCCCTAGAGCGTGTGTCTCGAGCGGATAATGTTGTATTTAAGTGGAGCATGTCCATCAATGCCCTGTTTACAGAGATATCAGTATATTTTATTGATTATAGCTCACCTTTGTTTCTGGTAACTCAGTGGCTTGTTCAGCAAACATCAGTAAGCAATGCTACTAGTGGTGAGAAAGTTTGATGCACTGGGCTATGTATTATGTTTCCATGCTGTCTTCTTAAGGTAGACCAGGTTCTAAGCTGATGCTTTGTATTCACCTCATTATTAGTTGATAATGTAATGTAGTGCTGGTCCAAATAAACTCACTGGGGTGCTATCATCAGCCATTTTAGTTAGCTTTAGTTTATAAAGTTTTTAACTAGGCAGCACATCTCAGCTGTAGGTCCATTATAAAGGGAGACCTAAGGACTACTTGTCTCCAAATACAGGTCAATATATACTGATAAATCAATGCACAATACAGGCAGCAATACATCAATACACAGTAAAGCATAACACCATACTCATGTTAGCATGCACACTCAATTGTCCAAATACTTTCCAAAATGGAAACAAAACTTATCTCATTTTAACAGATGTTTGAATTTAATGTATGCTTGCAAACTGCTGGAAACCCCATTTATGCTCAGCTTTTTCAGCCATATGTTTTCCAAACTCATTTGTTTCATTATCTAATTAAAATTACCTGTTTCTTAACAACTCATAAAGCAATTCAGCCCCCTTCCCTACTCCACGGTTAAATGTGGCACCATGCCCATCCTTATCCATAAGTGCCTCTCTCCCTTTCCTTCTCATTTGGTCCATGTCGTTGAATTCGCTAGCACTAGACAATTTCATCCTGTGGATGCTCCTCTTCAACAAGTGTCACTTACTCATTCCACCTCCACTATCTACCCTTCCTTGATATTTCTACCCCATTGATCTTATTCTGCCCAAGTGTTTTGCATGCTACTACATGTGTTCTTTGACTACTGCACAATACATCCATGCTGTAATAATGCCATGTAAGCTGCATGATGTGTAAACCTTTAAACATTTTCTACTTTGCGTTAAAATATATGTGGTAGACAAAGGTTAGTGTAGTAATGTGGCAATACACAAAATATTATAGTGCTAAATAAAAACTTATGATGTTTTTATACAATGGATTAAATAAATATGCAACTGTTCTATTACAATTTACTGTGTATTACGACTACATTAACAGATTTTCTGGGGAAATTAAATAATTTAAAATTAAACAATGAGTTCATCACACAACCTGCATGCAAATATAGAAAAAAGGAAGGACTAAAATTAAGAGAAGAGGAGCTGGATAATGAAAAATTTAGATACACTATACAGAAGCTAAGTTGGTTAGCACAGCTCTGATGAGACAGTTAAGTTTAATCGCGTATACAGTAAATTGTGTAGCTCTTCCATGAGACATCATTAGTTTGCAATGCAGTCATATTGTCTTGGTTGATTAGTCTGAAATACTTCAGCTCCTCAGCTTCTTTTCTTAGCCAAAAGCGTAGAGTGGACTGGCTTGTTTTTTTTTTTTTTTTTTTTTTTTGCATTGTGAGCAGTACAAGGACAGAGATCAATCAGCTAATGGAATACATGCCCTCTTAGCTCTTATCTCTCTTCTCATGTTGTCAGACATTGATGAGGTGTGGAATAAAGACAACCCTCACATTACTAGATGTAGCAAAACAAAAATTGTGAGCACATGGAACATACTGCAGTGTCAGAACATAACATTTCATGGCATGCATATGCATCAGAGCACACTTACTCATTTTATTCTTTTCAAACCATTACAGCAACATTGTTATAGTGAAGAAACACAACACAGATGCATTGTACTATACTATCGGTGATGTAAGGCAAACATTTACACAGATTTGATCTAGCAAAAAATGTGTGCCATGACATTAAAGCAGGACTGCATTCATTTCTGATTTGCATACTCCACTATAATTGCTAGAGAAAAGTAGAACTACATTCTGTAATGAGAGGAAAAAAAGTTCTAATTGTGTGTGATTCAGAGATCCACTCTTGGGACTGCATACAATTTTTGCACTAAAGACAGGAATCTGAACAAACCCCATTAATATGATCATGTGCATTATCTGTAATAAATTACTATTTTTCCACTCGCATACCACTCCTATCTTTCATATTAACTATAAACAATAGCAAACCTACTGTCAGTGAGAAAGGTATCCAGGAGTGAGTATGATGCCTGCTCTTTTAAGGACTGATCAAAGAGCAGTGATTGGAAATTGAGTGTCATTTCATTGTGTGCATGTGTGTGTGTGTGTGTGTGTGTGTGTGTGTGTGTGTGTGTGTGTGTGTGTGTGTGTGTGTGTGTGTGTGTGGATGGAGGAGCAAATATGAAATAAATAAAGAGATGTGGCTCTCAGAATCTCAAGAAGGAAAGCAGGGATTGCACAGTTTCATTAGCAGCTTTATCATGACATTCGGCTGTTCTGGAACCCCAAACTTGTATGTACAGCACAAGACCTAAGACAGCATGAACTCTTAGGATTTGTTCTGTATGCTAGTTTATTTTCTGCTGCTTGCAATCAGCTGTTATGAAATCAACTGACCCTTTCATTCCTGAAGGATAATATCATGGGTGTAGCCAGACAGACTACACATGCCTCAACATACTATTTAAAAACATATTTATGATTTGCAATAAAATGCACTAGAACATCATCTCATTTTTTTTAGAAATTGGAATGTTTATTGTTTTATGGTTATATATTTTGTAACACTTCTTTTCTTTATTCAGAATTCTTAGTTGTTTAAATGTATTTTTTGTTTAAGCCTGTGATTTCAGGATATTTTTTTGCAGCTCTGAAAATGTATACTTTCCAAATTGTGCACTGTCTTGGGCTTGGTGGTAGGGCTACACTTGTGGAAGCAGGGCTATATTCTGAAAGTTGGTATATAATTCTAAAAAAAAACTGTCTATACCCTGCATATTACCCCCTGGTGACAGCCAAGCAGGTGTAATGGCTATTTTTTATACTACTCTAAGTGCTTAATCCCAGATGGCTGATGTTCATGCTTGCTTTTGTAAGATTCTACCATTGCTTCCACTTCATTGTGCCATATAAGCTCCTGCACATGCCCTCTCCCCTTGTCTACTGCCTTTCAGTAGCTTGGCATAGCTAGGTGCACATCCCCAGCCCAGATGTGTCATGCTCTACTCTCATTTTACTTTAGGAATCAGTGTTACAGCAGACTGGACCACCTCTACTCCCTCTCCCCAGGATGGGTGAGCCAGCATCAACTGCTGACTTTTGTCCTCCCTGGCTGGCTGTATTAGCACCCTGACCATTAATGGAATCCAGCTAGTCCAGGTCATAGTCAAGGCTTTATTATTCTACATCATGGAACCAATTAGTCTGCTTAGATTTTACCAAAAGCTAAACACAGTGCAAACAAATGAGTGATATGAAAATTATACAGCTTTCTGGTCTTAAGGTGGTAACTTTAATACTGGCCATACACTAAAATATGGCAGTTAACATTACAAAAGGTCTGCAACAAGGAAAGTTGAGAAAGTAGAAGTGTTGCACAGGTCTTGATTCACAGTCTGATCAACTGTAATGACTTTGTAATTAATGCAGAAAAATAGTGTGCACAAGGCAATGCAGTAAAAGAAAGACAAGACTAATTGCGACAGGTCCTAGGTGGTTTACAGCACTTTGGCTTCAGATTTTACCAAATTTTCATTGGTTCTTTCATTTTCTACAATAGTATTAACTCTGCTGTGCTGAGCTCCAAATTTCTGTGTGCTAATCCTAACCCTACTACTGCACTTAATGCCTACTGAACACCTTAGAGTACTAAACAGCCTTTTCCTAACAGTACCACTGAACAAGACACACAGTCACAGAGGCACAGACACACACACATGCACACACACTCATGCATAGGTTCATAGGTTCATATGTAGGTACTAGGCAATTGGCCCTAGGGCCTATATAAGCCTAGCCAAAAGGTACCCTGGCTTATGCCACCCAAGAAAATTATTTTCCTGTGCCTCTGTCAAGCAGAGCCACAGATGTGATCCCTGGGGCGAATTTCCTATCTCCTATCCAATCATCAAGATTTTTCTTGAAGAGTGCTAATGAGGAGCTTTGTTTGATATAGATAGATAGTTTGTTCCACAGTATGGGAAGTCTCTGCAACAGGAATCTATCCTTCCAGCATGTTCTGTTTATTGTGGTGACAAGGTTTAGGTCCCTACAGCATGTAGCTCAGAGGGATGTGGAGAGGTATGCTAATCAGCCCTTCCAAGTCTCAAACCCAGGTCCCTGTACACTATAGTCTGAGCAATGTACCACTACATTATTTAAGCTGTTAAATAATCAACCCTTGCATGTCTTGAACCCAGGACCCTGCACACCAAAGCCATAGCAATCTACCACTACACCATCTAAGCTAAAAAGCTTCACTTGTATCAAGATTATATCACCCCAGATGGGACTCAAACCCACAATCCCTGGCTTAGGAGGCCAATGCCTTATCCATTAGGCCACTGGGGACTTAAATGAATGGACTGCACTGGGGCTCGAATCGTGAATGACTGCACACGAGGTGAAAGCTCTAACCACTACCCTACCTCACTCGCATGCACATAAAGACACACTTTAAATTTTTCAATCTCCTCCCCTAGCCCTTACTCTAACCTTAAGTCACAAACACTCACACATACACACATGCACACACAGATGCACACACACACACACACACACACACACACACACACACACACGCACATGCACACACACACACGCACCCACACCCACACACACACACACACACACACACACACACACACACACACACACACACACGCACACACACACAGACACACACACACACATACAAACTCAATGTACCTTTCATAACAAACGTTTTGGCATTACCACCAAAACAACTTTCTTAACATTTGATATTGTTCACTTTTAATTTTGCAGCACTTGACAAAATATGAATTTGACAATTTCTAACAGCAGAAAATCTACTTCACTCAATAGAAACTTCATCCAACTGTATGATACTCATCAAAGTATATCAGTGGATGCAAAAGGCCCAAACCTCTTACTCTTTTTACTATAAGGAGTGCCACTCATAATAGGTTTACACTGTCAACCCCAAATAATGGAAGACATGATTCCCAATATAATAGATTCCTTCTTAGTTGAAAAGTCAAAGACTCCTGTTAGATATGAAAAAGCCCTAACAAAACTGAATTGATAAGATAAGATTTCTTCTATAAATGTATTCCAAATAATTTCTAAACAGAAGTGAAATGTCTCATCTTAGTCAATACATCTTCCTATTCCTTATTATGCAAAATGTGTCCCCCAAAACAAACACCCAATATTTCAGAAGATGGAAAGAAATTTTACTAATCTTACAAGTATCACCCATATCTCTATATTTATCAAAAGTGAAATCTAATCTTACTAAATGTAATGAATTCTGCAAGTGTCAGAATATGGGAATGACATAACACATTTTTGCTGCCACTTCAATAACGTCATCAGCATAACTCGATACAGCTAGTAAGGAAATCCCAGGTTCCAGCTTTCACCACCAAGGCAGCACTAACAGCCATGCACTGTAAACAACAGCTTGTCTGATAAAGCCAAAGGAAAGAGGGCTAATAAGACAGCTTTGCGGGGCCCTGTTTTGCAATCAAACCATGCAAAGTACAGTTGTGTATACCTACCATAAATGTAGATGTTCGAGTGTCTTCACTGTTGCAGTCATAACTGTAGGGTACTCCTGCCGGCAGGCAGCCCAAGGTCGGCCAGAATATCAAAGTCTGGGTCCGGCGTCGGCTGCTTCAGCTAGAACCCTGACGTCAGAGCGTATGGGTATAAAGCTGACAGCCGACACCATCTTCTCCAGCCTTTCTTGCCCCTGATGTCAGAAGCCCCATAAAACCAAAAGGTGTCCCCAAGGGAAACACAAATACACCAGAAAGGTAGAGGAAAAGGAAACACAGTAAGCAAATAGAAACAAGAGGGGTCTGGAGGGAAGGAAACACCGACTGCAACAGTGAAGACACAAGAACATCTACATTTATGGTAGGTATACACAACTGTACTATGTTCTTCGTGTTTCACTGTTGCAGTCATAACTGTAGGGTAGAATCCCAAAGCTGAGAATACGGGAGGAGGTTATGAAGTAGAAGGAGCAGCTAGAAGACCCTGCAAGACAGCAGAGGCAAAGTCTGCCCTACACTTAGAGTACAAAGGGAGGTTATAGTGCTTGGAAAAAGTATGCACAGAGCTCCAAGTGGCAGCCTCCAGAATGTCCTTGGTAGGAACTCCTCTGAGAAAGGCTGCTGAAGTGGCAGCTGCTCTAGTAGAATGAGTCCTGACGGTACCTGGAATCTGTTTTCCATAAAGAGAGTAACAATATCTTATTCCATGAGCAATCCATTTGGAAATAGTTTGCTTAGAAATGGCTTTACCAAGAGAACTGGAAGCAAAAGAAATAAGCAATTAATCTGATTTTCTGAAACTTTTAGTTTTATCCAGGTAAAAACGTAGTTGCCTGTGTACGTACAATGAATGCAAAATCCTTTCCCCCCTATTTTGGGGTTTTGGAAAAAAGGTAGGAAGGTGAATAGTCTGATTTAGAGCCACTCTAGAAACAACCTTAGGCATAAAAGTAGGATTGGTCCTCAAGGAAACTCTGTCCTGATGGAAAATGAGGTATGGTTCAACGGCCATGAGGGCTTGTAACTCAGACACCCTTCTGGCAGAAGTCAAGGCCAACAAGATAGCTGTCTTCCAGGATAAGAACTTAATGTCCGCAGAGGCAGCAGGCTCAAAAGGAGGCAAAGTAAGCTTTTCCAAGACATAGTTGAGATCCCAAGGAGGGACAGGAGGAGTTCTAGGAGGTTTTAAATTCTTAGCTCCTCTCAGAAATTGTCTGACCAACTGGTGGGAAAAAAATGGGAGGAACACAATTGAAATGTGCTGAAATAGCAGAAGCATGAATTTTAATGGAAGAAAATGAAAGACCTTTAATCAAAAGGTCTGAGAGATAAAGTAAAATAGATGAGATATCAGGTATTAAAGGATCAGAGCCACGATCCTGCATCCAAATACAAAATCTTTTCCATTTAGAAGCATAAGATTTCCTTGTACTAGGATGCCTAGCTTCCAAAAGAACATCCAAAACTTGTTTAGGAAGAGAAGAAGGAATCAATTGCCTTTGATGAGCCATGCTGCCAGACAGAGAGTCTCGATTTGAGAGTGAAATACCTGACCCTGATGCTGGGACAGTAGAGAATGGGTCAGAGGAAGACTCCAAGGAGGAACCAAGGAAAGGTGCAGTAGAGTAGGGTACCAAAACTGATGAGGCCAATTTGGAGCTATCAAAATGATCAGTCTGGGTTTGTCTAGCTTTATCTTTAGCAATACCCGAGGCAGAAGAGGAAGAGGAGGGAAGGCATATCCCAAAAGATTCCTCCAGCTGAAGGACAGGGCATCCACTTTCCAAGCTGTCTTGTGGAAGGACCTGGTGCAAAAGAGAGGCAACTGATGGTTGAGATGGGATGCAAACAGATCTATCTGAGGACAGCCCCAACCTGCAGTTATCTTGCTGAATAAGTTGGGGTCCAACATCCATTCGTGAGGATCCAAAATGTTTCTGCTTAGGCTGTCTGCTAAGAGATTTTGTTTTCCTGGAAATAACTGTGCCTGAAGATTCAGATTCAAATTTAGGGCTGTATCCCATAAGGTCATGGCAAGTCTGCAAAGGGGGTAAGCGTGAGAGCCTCCTTGCTTGTTTATGTACCACATGACTGTGGTATTGTCTGTTCGAATTAGCAGAGGTCCTGGCTTCAAAAGAGTCTGGAAGGCTAGAAGAGCATTTTGGATTGCTAGCATTTCTTTCAAGTTGATGTGCCATAGGAGGTGTCTGTTTGTCCAAGAACCCTGTTGGCATTTGTCTAGAAAATGAGCTCCCCATGCATAATCCGAGGCGTCCGTGGTTATGCTCTGAGTAGGATGAGGTAGACGAAAGGGCTTGCCTTCATTCAAAACACACGCCCTGGACCAGCAAAGGAATTCCTTCTGGAGGCAGGGAATCAGTGGAATCACTGTATCCAGACTGTGGCAATGTTGAGACCATACACTCTTTAGGTACCATTGAAGTTTCCGCATGTGAAGCCTCGCATTTGGAATCAACAGGATGCAAGAGGCCATGTAGCCCAGAGCCTGCAGGAATTTCCTTGCAGTGAGCTGAGTCCATGCTGCCAAGGTCTTGAAAATTGAAGCCAGCTGTAACTGTTTTTCTGGAGTGAGGAATGCCTTCTGTAAACTTGTGTCCAAAAGAGCTCCCAAGAAGGTCATTCGTTGAGAATGAATCAAATGTGACTTTTTTGTGTTCACTGAGAATCCCAGTAGTAGGAGAAGACGTTGAACAAAATGCAGGTGTTGAAGTAGAAGGTCTTTGCTGTCTGCCTGAATTAGACAGTCGTCCAGATAGGGGTAAATCTGAATCCCCTGAAGTCTGCAGTAAGCTACTACTGGAGCCAGGCATTTGGTAAAATCTCTGGGCGCAGTAGATAAGCCAAATGGCAGTACAGAGAATTGGAAGTGTCTCGAGCCTGCCTTGAATCTGAGGTACTTTCTGCATTGTTGCCTTATGGGGACGTGTAAGTAAGCCTCTTTTAAGTCCAATGTTACCATCCAAGCATCTTGTGAGAGCATTGGAAGAAATTGTTGAAGTGTAAGCATCTTGAATTTTGGAATTTCCAAAAAGGTGTTTAATATTGAGAGGTCCAGAATAGGTCTCCAGGAGTTTTGTTTTCTTGGGACCAGAAAAAGTCTTGAGTAAAAACCTTTCCCTACCTCTAGAGGTGGAACAGGTTCTATGGCTCTTAAGGCTAATAAAGTGTCCACTTGATTTAAGGCCTCTGTCCATTGATGTTTTGGCAGATCTGGCCAGCCGGAAGGCCTTGGCAGAGTGTGAAAGTGGAATCTGTAACCTTTCAAAATCACGTCTAACACCCATTTGTCCTGGGTAATGTGAGTCCAATTTTGGTAAAAAAGAGAAAGTTTTCCTCCGAGAGGGGCATCCAGGGAAGTAGGACCTGAAGCCCAACAGAGGGAGTCATTGAGTCTGCTTTCTTTGGGTTTGAGATCTGTCTTCTCCCCTTCTAGGTGAAGAAGCAGTCCACTGTCTAGATCTGTAAGAGGCCTGAGCCTGTGCTCGACCTCTGGAGCGTCTATATCTTCCCCTTTGAGGCCTGTCAGAAGAGGGAAAAGACCAATTTTTGGAGGGCCAATTTCTGAAAATCTAGGAGGCTGTACTTGCAAGAAATCTTTTACAGTCTGCATAGACTTGGCTTTTTATTCCATCTTTTTAATAACCTCCTCAGCCTTAGACCCAAATAAGACATCATGCTGAACAGGGGCATCTAGCAATTTTGCCTTAACTTGTTCAGGTAAATTCTGCTCACGAAGCCAAGCATGTCTCCTAATAACAGTACCAGATGCAGCCGCCCTGCAAGAAGCCTCTAAGGCATCAAAACCACAATGTAAACTATGTTTGCTAACTTGTTCAGTAGCATGCAACACATCCTGTAATTCCTTGTCTTCAGCACATGCAGGAAAGGTAGAAATCCTTTGTTTTAAAACAGATAAAAGAAACTGTTGATACTTGAACATGTGAAATTGACAATTTAAAGCTCTAATAGAAAGGGTAGCTGAAGTATAAACCTTTTTGCCCCACCTGTCCAAGGCACGAGAATCCTTTTCAGAGGGGATAGGATTCTTAGAGGAGGCGGCCTTAGCAGCCTTGGAACCCTGCAAAATGGTTTCAGGATCAGCAGAAGGGTTCTTGAATAAGAATTGATGGGAATCAGGGACCCTGTAAAATCTATCAGGCTTAGAAGGAGCAGGCGGCATGGAATCAGGATTCAAGTTAGCTTCAGAGAAGGCATCATCCACAATGTCAAGTACAGGAGGAATAGCTAATGGCCTGTGCTGAGGGAGAAGAAGAAATTCCCTGAGTCTCTTTTTGGAAGCAGAATAATCCTGACCTTCCCAATGAAAATGCTCCCTCATCTCATGCAAGGTTTCCCCAAAAGAGAAATCTTCAGGGGGAGAGGCAGAGGGAACAGAATCCTCTGCATCCGAATCCTCATATGGAGGAAAAGAGTAATCCTGATCAGAGGAAGAAACAGAAGATACAGAAGCCTGATCAGAAGAATCATAAGGGATATCCTGTCTAGGCCTTTTCTCAGGAGGAGGGTGAGAGCCCCTAATCATAGTTAATAAATCCTCAGCCATCCGAAGTAATTGCTTCTGAGTCTTAGGAGCTGAATCCGAAGAAGCTTGAGCAGAAAGTCTGGGTTTAACAGGAGTCTTTGACTTAGCTTTTGTCTTTGAGGAAATAGTAATGTGTGAAGGCCTGAAGACCCCCTCAGAAGCCGGTACCTGCACAGCGGTTCCGGACCCATCTGAAGGAGCGACGTCCGAAGGTCCTGCGGCAGGCAAATTACTAGGCCTAGTTGGCTCACCATGTGAGTCCGTGTCGGCCATCGGTTCTGAAGTGGCGGACGACAGGGGCTGCAAAAGCACCTCACTGATGACCGCCGAACTCAAAGCTGGCTCCGGCTGCAAAGTATCCTGTTTGGACCTCGGAGGCCTGTCCTTGTCTTTGCGCTTCTTCTGTAATCCGGTAGTCGGTAAAGTATCCGAAGACATTCTATAATTAAATCGTCTACCGAAGTAATTCAAGGCCCAATCGTACCTACGCTTGATAGTGCGAGAATTAAACCTGGCACAGAACCGACAACAAGAAACGTCGTGGTCAGGGCCTAAGCAAGATAGACAGTAAGAGTGGAAATTTTTATGAGGTATTTGTTTTCCACACGATACACAATTATTAACTTTTTCTGACATCGGAGGAGCAAGAAAAAAGTTTCCCCAATGGGGTACTAAGCTTTGAGAAGAGAAGTAGAAAACTTCGAACCGACGACAATCACACCACGTTGTCTTGAAAACGCCAACCAACAACTAGCGAACTGCTTTGCACTGCACGGCAAGAAAGACTGGAGAAGATGGCATCGGCTGTCAGTTTTATACCCATACGCTCTGACGTCAGGGTTCTAGCTGAAGCAGCCGACGCCGGACCCAGACTTTGATATTCTGGCCGACCTCGGGCTGCCTGCTGACAGGAGTACCCTACAGTTATGACTGCAACAGTGAAACACGAAGAACATCCCTTCTATCCACAGATCAAAGAAACAAAATCATACTGGTAGGAGAGAAAGAAGCAAAATGTATCACCAAAACAATACTCTTTTAAAATGTCTCTGATGGATGTATAATGTAATTACCATAAGCCTTAATGATATCACAGCTCATCAATTTACAATGTGCCTTATTATGTGCACTACTATCACAATTATATCGTAATAGGAGCAACAATTTGTGTGTGTGACCCCCGAACAAGAGGCAGTGCCATACATAACTGTCATTGTAAAGCTTTCATTAAAACTTTGTAATTTGTTTAACAAGGATTTGCAACCTTAATTACAAAGATCATTCTTATCACAGCTCTTCTACCATCAAGAACGCTTAATTGCCTATCCAAACTATCTGATAAAATCAATTAATTCAGTACATGAACAAAAAAGGATAATTAGTCATCTGAGAAACAGCTGTAAAATAAATAAGAAATCCCACATTCTTCAGTAGTTCTATTAACATTATCATTTCTTAAAACAAACCTAAGTTCATCCAACTAAATGGGTGGATCAGTGTGGCCAGCCTGATCCTGTTAGCTGCTTGATAGCCCAAAAATACCAGTCTAACAAATGCTTAATCCCAAATGAGCATTACAAATAAGCAGTCACAAATTCCTGAAAGCCCTTTTTTATAAGATGCAACCTGACTTAAAGAATTCACCAAAGCATGTACAGCTTTTTGGAACGTATAACTTCCTAACCTGAAAACGTGAAACATCTTTCTTCCTACCCTTTGAAACTATTTTGAAGTATGTTTCCAATTTTAATTAATTTTTTTTTACACAATTCTACTCCTCTTTGCTCTAGGGAAGTAACTAGGCTTTTGACCAGTGCACTGAAGCAGCACTTTTCCACTCAAATGGGCACATTCAATAAACCCTATGCAGTCTGCTAAGACCGTGTGCATGTCGTTGCATGACGCTCACAAGGTAACTCACTGTTTTGTATTCAGTAAGCGCTCTAAACGGTGTGCCAATTGCAGCATAAGCATCTGAACTGTATGCTAATCAACCAATCCAAGATGTTGGAGCTATTCAATAAGCTATAAAGCAACCATGTAGACTCAGTGCTGTTTTTCTGTGTGAATTCCAAATTCTATTGAAATACAGCCATGGAAAGGAGTCTACACAGAAAGAATGTTATGGACTGCTGTTGCTTTAACTCATGTGTATGTGCAACAAGCTGAAGTCTATGCTGCTGCTACTAATAGACCATGGCTAAAATGGAGAACAGTTTCCAGACCCCAGTTAACTTATCACAATCTGCACGAGGTGGAAATTATAGAGTGCTACAGGGTGGATACAGACACAGTACAGGAACTCTGTAAATTTTGTTGCCCTCAACTTAGACCTAGGGCAAACAGAGGGAACCTTTCACAGACCAACAGGGAACATGATTGGGGTGTCACAGGCATCAGCATCCAGGATCCTCTATCAATTTATGAATGCTATGCTCCAACATGCCAGTGTCCACAAATATTTTTCCTGTACTCCTGAGGACAGGACCACAAATATACAGGTGTTTTACCCTGTAGCACACTACTCTGAAGTACTGGGTGCCATAGATTGTACACATATAGAAATCAAGGCAGCACTTGGGGAACAGGGAAGGGTCTACATAAATAGAAAGGGCTTCCACTCCATTAACTGCCAGGTCAAATGTAATGCTAAGGGAATCATCTTGAATGCGTGTGCTGGCAACCCACGCAGCTACCATGACTCACATATCTGGCATACCTCTCAACTGTATCAGATGTTCACTAGGGGTGATCTCCTACAGGGTCATTTACTGGGGGATGCAGGTAATGTAGTGAAACTGTGGCTGATGACGCCCATCAGAAAAGCACACACACCTGCTGAAGAACACTTTAAGAAGGCAAATGCTCAAACCAGAAATATCATAGAGTGTGTGTTTGGGCTGCTGAAGTCACAGTTCCACTGCCTAGATACAACTGGGGGAGCCCTAAAGTACAATCCATGTACATGAACTGAAATCTTCACCATCTGTGCCATGCTTTACATCATCATTCTGAGAAAACAGCTTCAGCAGAATCAACAAGGGGGAGGGGTGCACATCCCACTACCAATACCAAAGTCATCGCAGCCACACGCAGGTGAGGAGTCAGAAGGGGAACCAGCAGCTGCTGTGGGTGTAGGCAGATGCAGGCATGCTCAATATGCCTTTGCACTGACTAAGAGGCAATGCATAGCAGACTCACTTACACCCTAAGGGAGTAAAAACCTTCATCTTATGCACATACATATAGTAAAACTGATGCCAGGCAATGTTCACACCCTTTACCTAGCCATGTAATGCCTGTGTATTCCTAGCCTCAGACAGACTCAGCCCTGAAATAAAACTGTAGCAACAGCTGGATTTACAAGGTAAGTGTGGAACCTGGAGTGTTAAAATAGAATTGTGTAATAATACAAATGAATGACATATCCTTGCATGTTGTTACTTGGTAATGTAAGTAAGTAAAGGGTTGGTGATTTGTACAGCAATGACTTTAACATGTGACAGCAGAGATTTATGTGAATACATGTGTCCTCTATCAAGAAATAGGCCTCAGGCATCAAAGATTCATAGTCATACCTCTCGAAAATACTGATAGTCACCAAATATCTTTAGTTTGGCCTCATACTTTTGTGCTGGAAAATCATGAACGACAGAAGTTAGAAAGTAATGAGACACATTTCAGTTTCAGACTTTATAACCATCAGAAGATTCTTAACTCATTACACCCAAGTGACACCTCCCAGTGCATCTGCAGTTAACTCCTACTGATGCCTCTAAGCGTCAATTATTTCTTAATCATATTTACATCAATAATTCCAAAACCATGCTATGTACAAGGTTTAAGATTTCATGTTAAAGCTTACCAAACTCAACTGCATTAATATTTGACCTCTGTCTAGGATAGGTAAATAGATAATAACTGCTGTTTTTTATTATACTAATTTATATAGATATCATTTTCACATTTTTAAATGTTTTAACAACCAAGTAACACAGACAGAACTCCTTAGCCTCATATGAAAGCTCTCAGCTCGATGAATAAAATGCTGCTGACATTATGTATGTATGTAACTTGAGTGTTTGCTGAGATATTGTAAGTTGCTTACAAAATATTACAAATGTAACAGTTACTGTGTTTACCATGACTTATAAAAATTCAGTTTAAGATCTAGATCCTAAAGAATATTACCCCTATAAAAATAGAGTGCGCTGAAGTGTTGGTCATTTATACTTTTTTCATAATCCCTGTGATTCCAGAGATATGAATATTTGTTTGAAATGTGAGGACATTATTTGATTCTGTCAAAAGGCTTAGGCTCCACCCATTGGAAGTTACAGTGCAAACATTGGAGTGATTGAGTTAAAAAAATCATGTAAAAACTGTTTTGATCCTATCAACTGTCTAACTTTGTAAGACAAAAATATGTAAAAAGTACAATTAGCAAAACAGCATCACAAACACAGATATACTAAGCATTAAGTCAGCTGTCACCCTGAGCATCTGACACAAAGCTTTTTTATCCCTGAATCCAAAAGATAGAAAACAAGGATATGGCACAGTTATCCTCACTTGCAAAGGGTGTTGTGTGTGTGTGAGGGGGGCTATGGTGACACAAAAGGTAAGTGATTGTGTGTCAGTAAGAAAGAGTAACAGGTAGACATTTTAGATAAAGTAACAAATGGCCACAGAGACAGAATGAGCTTTAAGCATCATGGCTGAACCATGTGTGTGTGTGTCTCTATGAGCCCTCCAGGTGAAATCAGTGTGTGTATGTCGGTAAGAATACAGTCAAGCTCTGTAATAGCGCTATGTTTTGATATGTCGGACAGGTGTGAGCCATGCATGGTAGGGGCGGCAGTTCATCTTTGTTGTACCCGACCATGAGAACTGGCTCTGTCAGGAGTTGCACTGCCATGTCTTTGCCCACAGTCAGATGCACTGCTGCTACCTGAACATGACTGACAACCCCAAGCCCATGTGTAATCAACCAAAATATGTTGCTGACTGTGTATCAATCTGCAACTACCCCACCCTCCAAAAAACTGTATGCTAAACAGAACTTAAGTACTGCTGTCAATATTTTACTACACAATATCTATAAAATAGTTAAAAAAACAAAAAATTATCATGAAAAAATCATACTGGGATTATTATACTTTAATAAACAACCATCCTCCAATTGAAGAAGAAAAAAGTAACATTCTAAAATCTTCCAAATTTTCTACATTATCAAAATACTGGCAATTATTCACTTGGAGATATCTACACAGAAGTTTCTATACACCACATAGGCTAGCCAAAATATTTTCTAGTGAAGATCAATGTTGGAGATGCCAAATCAAGATAAAAGCAGATTGGTAGCATGTTTTTTATGAATGTATATGTCTCAATATGTACTGGAAGTCTATTAACTATTTTTTCAGACTGTTTATAATGATAATTTTCAATTAACAAAGTCTATAATTTTATTCAATTATCCTATTCCAAACTGTGTACCAAAAAAAGACACTAAAATCCTATGGTCACTACTGGCAATTTCACGTAAAATCATAACTATACACTGGAAAAATGAGGCTTCTCCTACATTCAAGGAATTTAAGAATTTAACTTCAACAGTTGCTCACATATTAACAGAAGAACAGAACTAAAAGATTTACTTCATACTATTACTCTTGGATGAAAGTACTGGAAATACTACAAAAGATCGACGAAGAAATATCATCTTATGTTTCTAACTTTATATAATATAGAATTTCAATGTTATTTGCATAGACACCAATGTCAATAGTTATATAATGGTTTGAAGTTAGTAATGTTTTAGAATTGTAAATATGTTATGTATATATATTTCATGTAATGTTTCTTAAGACATCTTACTTGAAATAATAAAAAAAATATTTAGTGAAAAAAAAATATTTTACTATACAAGAAGTAATTAACAATTGAAACAGGTAAGCCTACCTGGAAGCTCCTCCTGGGACATATTTGCCCTCCCTGAAACAGCAGTCCAACATCAATGACATGCTGCATTGCACTTTCCAGTGAGCCATCTGGATCCCTGATAGTGAACGTGAACACTTCATTTAGTGTCAGTGGTGTCTCTGTAGAAGGCTCCACCAGTAGCCATCCATTAATGGGCCATTGCCGCTGTTCTCCACCAGACCGATGAAATCATGTTAGTGGCCCTATTGCACACCTGATCATATGTCCTGCTCTGGCTACCTACTGCTTTTATATCAGCCACTATCTGCTGCCAAATTTGCATTCTGCCAGACATATCCCCATGTCAACTCTCAAGCAGAAAGGCACCATGTCACCTAAATGCTTCCACAATGACTTCATTCTCAGGGTCACTGAAGCAGGGTTTGTGGGGATTGAGATACCTGGGTGCCATATTCCTAGATGATATGAAACACAAAAGAAGGATCATACACATACTGTAATAATCACATAAATAAAAGTCCTGATTATATATAACACATAAAAGGTAGTATTTCAATATTACACACTGGAGAAATATAAAACAGTCAACATATTCAAATATAAAAAAGGAATGATGTGGTTGTAACAAACTACAATCACACACAGAGCAAGGTTGGATCCAAAACAAGGAATGAAACAATAGCAATTTTTTTTTTGTGGCAACACAGAAATGGAACTTGCCTCCCCTACTGCCAAAACAATAGGCAAATTACACATTTTGCTACCAAACCACCAGTGAACTGCTAAAAGTGCTATCAAATAAACTGCCCCAAAAACATGCACACACATTTACCACAGAACACTCAATTTTATGCAATTGCCAGTCATGTCTACCTGTGGCCAGTACTCTCCTAGAGATGTCTTTAGGCCATCCAAGAAGGCTAACACCCCTGTGTCATTGAGAATATAGGACATTTACATTTCACTTAAATAACAATAGAAGGGTGTAAGGAGAAAAATCGTTGTAGCATTAGCACTTGTGATGACAGTTAATAAGGCTGTGCATCCGAGAAAGTGAAATACCCTGATACACATGCTTTTGCCATCAGTAAACGTCTAAGAAGTGCATACAGATAATAGTAGCATTTCCTAATGTGTGTGTGTGTTTGTGTGTGTGTGTGTGTGTGTGTATGTGTGTGTGTGTGTGTGTGTGTGTGTGTGTGTGTGTGTATATAAATATATATATATATATATATATATATATATATATATATATCTAAAACATTTTTCGTGGTGAAATTTGAACATATCCAGTATAGAAAAATTACAAGCATACCTTATCAAGATCAGTAGTCTTCTGTGCAGATAACTTCCAAAGTAATATCTTCTTCTGTGTTATTCACACAAAGAACTCTCCTCACCTTCAGGTTCCCTAGCTACACAACCCCTTTCTATAGTGTAGATTCAGGGCTGTGAGCTCGGTGCATTTCTAAATCCCAAATACTTGGCTCCATGTTGTAGATGTAAACATAGTGCAGGCACTCCCTCAGTGTTTGTTGTTAATGGATTGCAGCTGTGAATGATTACTGACAGGGAGATGGAAAACACAACAACAATTCAGACTCCCTTACCTCCGATGGATGTGTCAGCCAAGTTAGAATTACAAAGTGTAGAAGTAATTGTACTGAGGTTTTAAATGGAAATAAGCAGCACACATTTCACAGTTTCTGTTCAGTAACATCCAAGCAATAGTCATAAATGGTTGTGTGATCACTCAGTGCACTACATCTGAAATTAATACATGTACAAACAACTGTCATATGTTTTATTAATACTGCAGATGATGTCGCAGTTGCTTATATGCACAATAATTTTCATTCCCTGCTGCAAATCTGTTTCCATGGCAAAGAGGGATAAAACATCCTTACTGTGTTTTGAAGGTTCATAGGTTCATAGGTAGGTACTAGGCTATTGGCCCTAGGGCCTATATGAGCCTAGCCAAAAAGGTACCCTGGCTTTCACTACCCAAGAAAATTATTTTCATGTGCCCCTGTTGAGCAGAGCCACATAGATGATCCCCAGGGTGAATTTCCTATTTCCCATCCAATCATCAAGATTTTTCTTGAAGAGTGCTACTGAGGAGTTTTGCTTGATATAGATAGATAGTTTGTTCCAGAGTATGGGAAGTGCCTGGGACAGGAATATATCCCTCCAGCATGTTCTGTTTATTGTGGTGACAAGGTTTAGGTCCCTAGAGCATGCTAGCTCAGAGGGATTGGGATTTCTTTAAGTGAAGCATGTCCATCAGCTCTGGGTTTTACATAGCTTTGTATGTTAGGTAGAGATCACCTCTGAGTAGGCGATATGTGACGCAGTAAAGCTGAAGTTTTTTGAGACGGTCTGCATGGGGCATTGGTTTGAGGCTAGTAATCCTCTTTGTGAGGTATTTCTGTGGCCTTTCCAGTTGTTGTACATGTCTTGTGAGGTACATACCAAAAGGGGCATTGTACTCTATAATGGGTCTAAGGATTGACGAGTAGAGGGGAACAATGACCTCTTTTTTCCTGGATGAGAAACCTTTTGTGATGAGGTGTGCCACGTAGAAGGATTTCCTGACTACTGTCCACCTGTGTCCCACGGTCTCTTATCACAATTTCGGTGTTAAGTAGACTACCACCTATGTGGTAGCTCATGGGTACAGAGTTTTTACCAAAGGGGATGACAATGCACTTTTTGGCATTGAACTTGAGGCCATGGCTTTGACACTAGGCATCTGTCTCTGTGAGGCCCTTTTGAAGGATGTCCACATTGTTAGGAGTTTTGATTATGGCTTCTAGTTTTCAGTCATCTGCGAACTTCATTAGCCAAAGAGCTTCTGTGTTAGCCTGTACTTCAGAAAAGTAGATACCAAACAGGAGGTGACCCAGACTGAACCTTGTGGTACTCCACTTGTCAGTGGTCTGAAGTCGGATTTTGAGTCTGCTACTTTCAGAGCAGTGAGCCAGTTGGCAACCCATCTTGTGACATAGGGATTTAAACCTAGTTTAGTGAATTTATCTATAATTCCAGAGTGGAGGATGGTGTCAAAAGCCTTGGTGAGATTGAGCTAGGCTGTGTGAACCACCTTGTTCTCATCTACGGCTTTGGTGACTGCTTCAAAGGAAGATATCAGGTTTAGGAGACATGATGTGCCTTTTACAAACCCGAACTGGGTGGGGTCAAGAATTTGGAGATTACCAATGTCTTTGTTTATAGGTTCCATAATGATATATTCCATGGCCTTGCAGACCAGGCTCATTAGGCTAATGGGATGGTAGTTCCCAGATCTGTGGTGGCTCCCCCTTTGTAGAGTGGGATAACCATTGCTGTGCACCATTCAGTGGGCACAAAGCCTGAGGTGAGGCCATGATTGAACATGGTGCTTAGATGGGGGTGCCAGTTCATTCTTCAGTTCATGTAGAACACAGCCTGGGATGTTGTCAGGTCCCATGGATACTGTGTTCTTGGCTTTGGAGAGTGTGGTTTTTGCCTGTGCAGCCATAATTACAGGAACTTTTCATTCTTCCTGTATAGAGATGGGCCCTTTACGGGGTGAGAGGGGGGATAAAGTTAGCACTGAACCTATCTGCCAGGATGTTGGCAATATCAGTTGGTTCTGTATAGTTAATGCCATTGTGCTGTAACTCAGAGCAGATCTGAGTGTTGCCAATGAGATTCTTGACATAGCTATAGAATGCTTTGTGGTTGTCTTTAGAATCAGTGATGATTTTATTTTCATAACTAGCTTTGGAGGATTTTATGAGGGATCTCAGCTTCTTATTGAGGCTGACCAGGGAGTTCCTCCAATCATGGGATTTTACTCTTTTTTGCAACAGTTTCTTTCTTCTGTTGTAGAGTTTGTTTATGGCAGGGGACCACCAAATTGGCTTCTTTTTTTTAGAGGATAGCATCTTGGTTCTGTTAGGGATAGCATGATCCATGCACTCGTGTAAGTGCTTATAAAGTGCATTTGTGAAGGATTCAGCAGTCGTACCTCTATTACCCATCTGCATGCGTGTGGTGGTTTGCCACTTCTGTCTTAAGAAGTGTGAAGTTGGCTTTGGAGAATTTTTTTACAGTGGTTTCCCTAATGGGGGGTGGGGGGCGGAATGTGGATGTCTAGGGTGATTAACTTGTGGTTGGATCTGACCAACGAGGAATTGACCTCTGGTGTGGAACACCGGTAGTCCATGTTGGGAATGACCAGGTCTAGGATAATGCTACCCCTGGTGGGGGGTGTGAATAAGTTGATCCAAGGCATTGGAATTTATGAATTCCAGAAAACATTGAGCACAAGTGTTGGTACATGAGTAGTTTTCCCAGTTAATGGTGGGGTAGTTGAAATCATCCATTATTAGGGTGTTGAATTGTACCCTAATATTTTCCAGTGTATCAAGAAATTAGGAGTGGGAATCCTGGAGCATGGTGGGGATCTGTAGCAAGTTACAATTTGGATTATTGTCTTGCCCAAAGTTAGTTGCACTTGGATAATCTCATATGCATTATGCTGAGAAATTAGCCTGTAGGTGTGGATATCCTTAATGAATATGGACATGCCTCCACCTTTAGTGTTTCGGTCGAGGTTAGGTGGCCAAAATGTGTGGTATGAATTATAGCCTGGAAATGCAGGGGTGCCCTCTGGAGCCTTGAACCAGGTCTCTGTCACTGCACAGATGTCAATGTTCTCCATTTTAAGGAGTGCCTTGAGTGAATTCATTTTGAGGTTTACACTTCTAGCATTGATTAGCATTACCCTCAGATTTTGCTTGCTTGTACCTGTTATGGTGGTGAATTTGTCATTTGAACCTTGCCTAAAAAAGGCACTATAGGGGTGGCAAGACCCTTAGCCAGTATCCAGAATCCCAAGGGTGACAGGTGGAGGCCATCTCTGACAAAGCATCGTGGTCTGTCGATCATGTCATCCCAGGCAGACAAATACTGGATCCCCTTAGAATGACACCAGAAGCTTAGCCAATTGTTGAAGTCAATCAATTTGTCCTTGTACTGTGATATCATTCTGGGTGATGGCAAGATGCTACTCAAAGCTAGGGTCATACCTGCCTGGGCTACAAGATCGGAGAGCTCCTCCATGTCTCTTTTCATGTAGTCCACGGAGGTATGTCTCAGGTCATTCACACCAACATGGACAATGTCAGAGTCATATTTGTACTTGTGGAGTGACCTGAGTGCATGCACCTGACAGGCAGCTGACAGTAACTTTCTCCTTGTTTAGCCTGGTAACTGGAACATCAGTGTGCCTGACTATAGAGTCACCTATGACTAGAATGTTGGGTAAGTTGTTAAGCCTTATGGGCAGTGGTTGAGTGGCACACTGAGTTTGTGGGCTATGTGTCATTTGAGTTGTGTTAGGGGGTGGAGGTTGCTTGCATTTCTGCTTTAGAAGTCTCTGTTGTTTGAGCAGATTTTTAATGAAAGCCTCCGTGAATGTAGGTGTGTGTTTCATGTTTCTATGTGTGTGTGTTTTGGTGGTGTAGATTTTGAGGCACTATGTGATGAGTGTGGTGTGGTGCAAGTGTTTACCTTCTCCTCTTAACTGTCTAGTCCAGTCTTGGGTGAAGAGAGCTTTGCTTCCAGTTTGGCTATATAAGTGCATCTCTCACAGGTTGTAGTGTTGGGTGGTAGGAGGAGAGGGTTGTCTGTGTACATGAGGTAATTGCTGCATTACCCCAAGATGCCCAGATTCATCAGGTTGACAGGAGAAAACACTGGGAGCTGAGCCTTAGACATGCCTGGATAGGTGCTTATTTATTTAGTATAAAAACTGTTTTCCTCTAGACAAGTGAGGAAAGTTGAGTGCTGTCGTAATTTGTAGCTTATTTAGTGCTTACAACGAGTTCTGAACAAGTGCTGAACTCAAAGAAACAGATTTTAGTGCTAAAACTAAAAAAACTGTCTAGTTCTAAGGGAAAATTTAAAGAATAGACTTTATGGCACCGGGAATAGTTTAACCCTAGCTAAGCAATGATGCATAAAGTGTATTTTTTTTAATATAACAGTAGCAAATGAGCAAATCATTTTAAACAAATTAACCAATTAACTAATAAAAAGCTAAAAACTGAGCCCCGTTCTAGCAGTCTTTGATCAGACAAGTTCTAACTGCACACTCCTGCCACTAGGGTGCAGGGGAACCTTCTCCAAAAAAAGATGGTCTGGACTAGTGCTCAGGTTATACAAACAAAGCTAGATTCATCAGGTCTGAATTTAGTCTATGCTACAGCAAACAAGGCATACCAATTTCAAAAAGAAACAGTTCAAATAAGCAAGCACAATAAGCCTTTAACCAGAAACTACCAGCTCAGAAGGGCAGACCACACCTTCTTAATGCAAAATAACTGGCCCAAAGCCCAAGTGCTTAAACCAGAACTAATACACTTTTAGAATAACAGACACTAAGTCTTCAATCAGTAACTACCAACTTAGAAGGGTGTAAGCTACCTGTCCTGCCACAACAGTGCAGACCACAAACTTTCTTAATGTAAAACAACTGGTCTGAAGACCAAGTGCTTTAATCAAATTTTAGAATCATCATCATCATCTTCTTTCGGCTGTTCCCATTAGGGGTCATCACAGTGGATCATCTCTTTCCATTTCTTCCTGTCATCTGCATCTTGCTCTGTCACACCAACCACCTGCATGTCTTCTCTCACCACATCCATAAAGCTTATCATAGGCCTTCCTCTTTTCCTGTTACCTGGTAGCTTCATCCTTAATATCCTTTTCCCAATATACTCAGCATCCCTCTTCAGCACATGTCCAAACCAACGTAATCTTGCCTCTTTGGCTTTCTCTACAAACTTTCCAACCTGGGCTGACCCTCTAATATACTTTTCCTAATCCTGGCCACCCTCGTCACACCCAGTGCAAATCTTTAACTCTGCCACATCCAGCTCAAACTCCTGCCTTTTTGTCAATGCCACTGTCTCCAACCCATATAACATAGCTGGTCTTACTACCCTATTGTAGACCTTCCCTTTCACTCTTACTGATACTCGTCTGTCACAAATCACTCCTGACACTCTTCTCCACCCACTCCATCCTGCCTGTACTCTCTTCTTCACCTCTCTTCCACACTCGCCGTTACTCTGAACTATTGATCCCAAGTATTTAAACTCATCCAACTTATCCAACTTCACCACCTCTACTCCTTGCATCCTCACAATTCCTCTATCCTCCCTCTCATTCACACGCATATATTCTGTCTTAGTCCTGCTCACCTTCATTCCTCTTCTCTCTAGAGCATATCTCCATCTCTCCAGGGTCTCCTCCACCTGTTCCCTACTCTCACTACAGATCACAATGTCATCTGCAAACATCATAGTCCATGGGGACTCCTGTCTGATCTCGTCTTACAACCTGTCCATCACCATTGCAAATAAAAAGGGCTCAGAGCTGATCCCTGATGTAACCCCACCTCCACCTTAAACGCATCAAAGTTTTAGAATAACAGTTACAATTTAATCAGGCTACTAACAAGCAGTAATAAATGCAGCAGAATAAATGCAATTAAGTACTTTTAAGAACAAGCAGCAAAAGCAAAATAAAGTAATAAAGTAGGAAGAAACACAAATACAGTAAAAGCAGATGAATAAAGTGCAATTATTTTATATAACAATAGAAAACGAGCAAAGTTTAAATTCAGACCTGTGTGAAAATATTTAATCTCTACTAACATAAAGTTTTGTAGTATTGTTTATTTAATAGATTTCTTTTCTTCTTTTCTCATAATTTTCCATTTTTACTTTTTATTAATCACAGTGTTTGCACGTTGCAAGACTTAGCTCAAACAGTGGAAATGGAGAAACAGAATAAATAGCATGTTTAGCTTTGTTTATCTCATTTGCACAATGCTTTGCAGTGCACAAACCTGGACTATTGGCCCACACAAGAAGCAGACAAAGCACCTGCAGATACAGTGTAGATAGTCTAAATGTCAAAAAGGATACATTGTTGCAGTATTGCTTTCCACAGCACAACTCTGCTAAGTGGACCTGCACGTCGGTTAACACACAGACATTAGTAATGAATATGGAAATATCCAGCTGTTATTTAACTATTCCTGTGGCAGCAAGTGTAAGTGTAGGGCTGTAATACAATAGTCCTGGGTTCTAATACCGGAAGTTCTAGACATGTTTACTTTTATTCCATTTCACATTCAGAAGTATGACTGAGGGTATACTGTCTACATGTTTCTCTAAGTACAATTCTGCTATCTGGAATTGGATGGCCTTCACACCTAAATAAGACACATACACAAATTAATGTATATACAAGGATCTTGATAGGTCAGACATTTACATGGTTAACACCTCAGTCTATCATCTGTATTTATAAATGATTCATGACTGTGTCTGTGAGCACTTCTTCTGTGGCAAAGATGGAAAATCACTGCTGTGGAACAAAATTTTTGTCCCTTATGCATATGTTTGAATCCCACATTGTGAAAATCAATTTTAGCAGTGTCTAAAGCCAAACAAACATGTGTCAGGTCATGAAATGTATGACCCCCCCCCAGTGCATGCCTGCAAAGTTAAGTCACCTAATAGTTACAGCAGCAGACACCCCCCAAACTAATGTCAAGTGTCAGATTAACCTTTCAGTTTCAAAAATTGCATTCCTCTTTGTTTGGCACTGTTTTCGCTGCTCAACATTGGACAACTATAGTTGGGTGGTTGGAATCATTGCTCTAGTTTGCACACTACCAGTTAATGAGAAAACAAGAATTGGCAGGAAATCATTATTTGCTATTACACTTCTTTGGGATTAGACATGTCTGGTGTTAGAGGGGAAGGTGCCCAATTTAGGGCACAGAGGTGGGGTGTTCAGGAGTCCAGAATATTTTCTGTACTCCTGGTAAAGTGGCACAGCCAAAGACTTCTACAGGGGGACTATTCTGGCTCCCAATACAACTCTGAGGGTTGGAATAGTCTGTCCAAGGCTGTATCCAGTGTGACTGGCATCCCACACACTGCAGAACAGTGCCCACTTCAATAACCTAAAAAGGTACAAGAGGGACGCACTCAAGTAATGGTTGGATGAGTTCCAAATTAGCAACACCCCACAGTTGTGTAAGTATGCTAATAAAGAAAATGTATACTACCTCAAAAGCTAAATATAGGCAAGACTGGTATGCATAATACTCTTCTTTTCTTTTCTTTTCACAGCTAATTCTGAAATAAATGTGAATAGGCAGGTCCATGCTGAGCATCTAGAGGGATTGACAGAAGGAAGTGGCATGTATGCAGCATGACAAAAGTATTATTTTAGATTTTAAAATTTAAAGAACATGTTCTTTTCAGTACAGCAGTAGCAAAGTGCGCATGGACATCCTAACTGTAAAAGCAAGTATGCATGCATCAGTCTGTAGCACAAACCAAGTGTAGGAGTCACATGTAAGACAGTAGTCAGAGATTTTGAGTTCACATATCACAGGTAACAGGTATAAAATACTGCAATTCTTTAATAATATTACAGAAATTCAATTGTAAGCAAGTTGCATAAATGCCCTGCTGTTAACTTTAATCTGAATAATTGGACCAATCGTGCAATATCTACACGTTGCAAGGATTACTTTGGAGAATCTGTAATTATGGTTGGTAGTTGTTAGGAAGTATACTTACATGCAAAACTTCAGATAAAATAGCTGTATTATTGTCATAAATGCATTGTATATCACATATAATGGTACTAATGTTATCTTGTTTTCTGTCACCCAACCTGTATCTCTTTTTTATATTTTCTATTAGATGTCATCAAAATGTCTCCATGTCATCCATCTATAACATATCTCTAAGTAGGCTGACCACTGTGTCTCAGCCTGCCACCTCTCCACTGGCTGTGGCACCAACACCCAGCACTGCTGCCCCTGCACTAGCTGTGCCCTCAGGTAGCACTACCCTGGCAGCTGGTGCTGTGGTACCCTCCAGGAGTACTAGCAGAGATGGGGATTTCATCACACACAAGGAGATGCCAGGGTTGGTGTGCAGGATCATGCACCACACCACTTGATGCACACCTATGGGAGAGGCTGCTCTCCCTTATGGTCCATAGGAGGAGGAGACATCAAGCACTCCAGCTGTCAGCAGAGTAAGTGGATGATGCTGACAGCCCTGCTGGTGAGGACTATATTCTCACTATCCTCATGTTTGATGGTCATGGGCTTTCCATATTTCCTCTCTCACAACAATCATGGTGTCCCCCAACATTTTGTGTCCTTCACCATGCCTGTGTCTTGTCATTTTGTCCAGTTTCTTTGCATTTGCTTCCTCACCTACCTAACTTACCTGACCCAGAAATACCAGTGTCCCTTACCCAGCATTCTTCTCTTAATGAAGTAAAAAAAGGCACCTGTCCTACAAAAATGCATCGCCCCATACATAGCTCTCCATTTCACATATGTATCTTCTTGAAACACTTGATTTGGTCCAATTAGCTATGCAATATGATTGCATACTGTCACCCCTCTTTGTGGAGGTGACAGTCCAAATTCAGCTAATATTCTGCATATATTTTCATTCCACACAGTTGAAGAAATGGATAGTTATAGTTTTTTCCTCCCTCCCTCCTGCACATTCCTATATAGGTTTCCAATTGTTCTTCCCACTGCTTGACCCCCATTTTACCACTTTCTTATTTACCCCATTTTAATACCTATAATCTGGTCAAAAATATAATTACACACAACACACATAAGCACCAAAGAAAAAAAATGCAGCCTTTCACTTTGTAGCGTTTGTGTTTGAGCAGAGTTTGGCATCATGCACCAATATCAAGTGATGGTCAACAGCTCTTCTACGGTAGGTTACCTCCACACAATGCTGTTTAAAACATGCTGTGGTATGTCAACAGACCGTAATACATGGTGACTGTAGTATAAATAATAATTTCATTGCACTATCCCTACTTATTAAAAAGTATTGCATACATGTAGATTCAAACCCTACATCATAGTGCACTGCCGTGTAATGGGTTTGCTTGATGGCTGGCAAAGTGATTGCACATGTGAGATACACATTTTTACTGCTTTCCCAGCTTGTGCATTTATACCTGTTGCCACAGAGTCAGCAAAGCAGCAGGTGTGTTTCATACCCTCAGTACTAAGAACTCTCACAATTTTAGCAATTAGACTCATGTTTTCACATTGCTTAACTATGCACAAGCTGGGAAAGCAGTAAAAATGTGTATCTCACATGTGCAATCACTTTGCCAGCCATCAAGCAAACCCATTACACGGCAGTGCACTATGCAAAGTGAACAACAGGTTGTATTTCTTTTGTTTACTGACCAGTTAGTGTTCATGCCATGAAACTACATGTGGAAACACAAACAAAATGAAGACACTATCTAAGAAAAAGACACATATTTACACTAGGTTTACTACCCTTGTGGGCCATTTTAAGCCTAGCCAATTACCCCATGTGAGAATCAAACCCTGCACCTTGTGTTTGTAGGGTAAACACCTTAACCATTATGCCAGCCCACCCCTACAATGTTCACTACTTTGGTTACCGTTAGTTTAAAGCCTGTGACATTTTTCATAGTTACTCTCAAGTCCTTGATGGAATATACATGGTTGTGTGACTACAATGCTCTGTATGCTTGGATTTAACAGTGTCATTATTTTGTTATTCATTTTTACTTGAAGTATGTAATACAATGTGCATGGCACTGTCCTTACCCTGCCCTGCTGCACCAATTGTGCCAGTTGTTCTGGAAGATAAGTGAAAGATTTTAGAATGGGAAACACTTCTGCATTTCTAGTACAGTGTGTATTCTTGTTTTGGGCCAAGCAATACTTCACACTTCAGTATGCATGTAGTTACAGACTACGTATACAGGCTATTAGCTGTGATGGATACAAGGTATGGTACTGTCATTAATGGAAACAACTAGTGGGACTGTGGCTCAGGAATAATTATGGGCATGAAGTACCATGCTGGCACTTTTAATATAGACAACTTGAAGCCTATATGTAACATCCATGTCCGTACACAGCACCTGCAGCAGTTTGCATTCCTACAGAATCTGACAGCATGCAAAGCTCTAGGTTTATGCTGGCAATGACCTCTACATAATAACATCCATCCATCCACAACCCCTTTTTCCCATTTTTGTACATGTGGCCAGAGTGTCAATATGCATGTAGTTACAGACTAAGTATACAAGCTATTAGCTGTGATGGATACAAGGTATGGTACTGACCATTAGTGTAAACAACTAGTGGGACTGTAGCTCAGGAATAATAAGGGGCATGAAGTACCACAATGGCACTTTTAATCCGTGCACAGCACCTGCAACAGTTTGTACTCAGAATCTGACAGCATGCAGAGCTCTAGGTTTATGCTAGCAATGGCTTCCACATCATAACATCCATCCATCCACACATCTATACATCCATCCATCCATCCATCCACAACCCCTTTTTTTCCCATTTTTGCACATCTGGCCAGAGTGTCAGTCATCTAGAGCCAAACTTCATACCTCCAGGTTGCTAGCCCTATCACAGTTGTTCTCCCACATCACACTTACACATACAAACACACACAGACACACACACATGTACTCACACCTACGGCCAAATTAGAGTGCCTAATCTCCTATTAGATGTCTTTGGAATGTGAGAGGAAACCGGAACATACACAGAAAACCCACACGAACACATGGAGGACATGCAGACTCCACACAGAAGGCACCCCAGCTGGGAATCAAACCAGTAAAGCTCTTGCTGTGAGGTGACAACACTACTTGCTGTGTCACCCATCATTCCTTCCATCCATCACCCCCTTTTTTTCATTTTTGCATATGGGATTGGGGTTTTACATCAACAGTGACGAATATCCATACCACTGAGTAGCTATTAACATTATTTATGCTTAGTCTCTTTAATATAGATGTTAACTGAGGTATAGTACATGAATCTAGCAGTTTTATGAATAGGGTATATATATGCTCGATTTGGATGCCATTGCATGACAAAATAGATGCTCTACTGTCATTGCAGAAATATTCACTGTGCTGGACTTAACTGGGAAAGTTGTCAGCACTGTATCTTTCAATACATTTCACCTTTAATGGTAGTGTAGACTACATAACAGCTGCTGGTGCCCTCGGCTGAATGAATTCACGTGTGTGTGCTCACCAGTATTGCTGCTATACTGTCAATTGATGTCACAATGCTTTGCAGAAGGACTGGAGCTACCCAACCCAAAATGTCCTAATTTTTCATAAATTGTCTGTCACATCACTTAACCTAAGAGTTTTAAGTAAAAGAAAAAAACATAATGAAAACTGTGGAAAACATGGGAAAGGTAGTAGTGCTGCCTTTTACTTCTTGTCAGGTAATAGTTTACCAGTGACATTTATAGGGACATTAAGAAAGAAATGTATTAATGTTTCTGTAAGATTAAAACTAAAGTTTGTGTTAGGGAAGTCAGAATGCCAGTATCTACAGCTTTTTTCTGTATCTAGACTAAGAACCAATAAAGGAACACATTTCCTGGTGTCTTTGTCTAATACCAACTTTTTAATAAATATTTCTGTACTTTTTATTTCCAGTGTTAAACCCATACATATAACTGAAATTTGGTTAGTGCAGTTTGGCAGAGGATTAAGGATATAAGCCACTATAAAGATTCTCCCTATACGACTGCATTTGACTTTCTCCTGTGACTTTGACCCACTTAGCGAAACATTGCTCCTACCTCTGTCACCCATAAAAATACAAAATTGTGCCAGTGGGCCTGCTAGTTAAAAAACAAATAAATACAAAACAGATTATTTTTGGCAGTAATGAAACCAAAAAAATGTGTACACAACTTTGGACAAAGCTTGTCTGAATGGTATGGTTTGGAATATGACTACCTAATTTTGAAAGAAAAAAATGTTGAGACTTCATCCCTGTTAATGCCTCATTCATTACTTCATTAAGGAAGCTTCAAGTAGCTCAGAAAAATGGGGGGATCACATTCATTCTCTCTGGTCCTTGAACTTTATGACTTATGGAGTTTATATGGAATTCTAATCAAACCAAATCACTTAGAGACAATTTTAACACCGCATAGTGGCTAGTTCTGACACAGTGTTCAGTCTGTGATCTGTGTTCTCCTCTCTTGGATATTGTGCACAGCAGCTGACATTTAGCATGGGGTCTATGCAACTCTTCTTAGGGCCTGTGCTGCTGCCCACAACTATTTTTAGGGGTGAGTTTAAGATGGAAGCATTCAGTGTGCTTTTGGGAGATGGGAGACACCTCACAGAGACACATGGAGAATATGCAGCCTCTATACTGGCATCGGTCTGAGGACTGGATCAAACATTGTACCATGTGCATGGCAGGTGAGGAACTTACTCATTATGCGAACTGTGTCTTACCCCTTCAACTGCAAGCAGTGGTCAGAGGAGGCTCTAAGGTCAACAAAGACTAGGCAGAAGATATGGAAATTGAGTGGCGAGAAAGCTGAAGAGCTCAAGAAAATACACAGGGCTCTAGAACCGTAGAAAGAAGAGGAAACAAGCAGAGATTAAGAAGAATAGCAGCACCTCAGCACAGCATGTGTGAGAACTATAAATCAGATGTGCCAATAAAGTGGGTATGGAAGTAAGGTACAGAAAAAAGTTGGTGATGGATTGCAGAAGTCCAAGAAGTCATCAAAAAAAAGAAGGAGTGCAGGAAAAACTAGGAGATAGAAAAGACAGACCAGAATAAGACAAATACTAATTGGCTAACAAAGAGGCTAAGACAGCAGTTGCAATAGTGAAGAACAAGGCATCAGAGGGCCAGTTCCTGGAAAGGGACTCAGTAGATGACACAAAGAAACTCGCTTATCAAGTTGTAAGGCAAAGACAGAAAGATAAAGAGAACAGTCATCATACACCATTCATAAGGGATGCCAGCAACAACCTGCTCACCAGTCTACAGGATGTCAAAGGTAGATAAAAGGAGTACTTAGAATAACTTCTGAATGAGGAAAATCCCACAGAAGCTGTAGTGCCCCAAAACATCCTACAATGAGAGAAGAAGAGGAGCCCACCTTAGAAGAAGTAAGAGCAGCTCTAAGAAAAATGAAGTCAGGGAAAGCAGCAGACTCAGATAAGTCACAGCAGATACGATCAAGATGTTGAGTGAGATAGGAGAGAAATAGCCTCTTAGAGTACTCAAAGTAGAATGACAATAAAGACATATCCCACATGACCGGAGAACAAGCATACTAGTAAAAGTATACAAGAACAAAGGGGACAGACACAACTGTGGCAAAATAAAGGTATCAAACTCCTGTCATGCTGAATGAAAGTTCTGGGAAAGGTGACTAAAAAACGAATACCCAAAGTAGAAGAAAGCAACATGGGAGACCAGCAGTTTGGATTCAGATCAGGATGTAGCACAACCAATCTGATATTTGCAATGAGACAGATAGCTGAGAAGATGCTAGAGATGTGAAATTGATTCCAACTGGCATTCATAGACTTGGAGAAAGCATATGACGATGTCCTAAGAAAGATGATTTGGTCCATCCTGCAATGGTTCAAATATCCCAGAAACATTTGTAGAATTAATGCAAACTGTATACAAGGACCTAATAACAAGTACAAACAATGTTCAGATTCACAGTGAGTTTCTCAGTGGTAGTGGGTGTGCATCAGGGTTCAGCTCTGAGCCCACTGCTGTACACACTGGTGATTGACTGCATTATCAAATAAGCCAAAGGGGACATATCAACAAACCTGATGTTTTCAGACAATGTTGCATTACAGTCACACTCTAAACAAGAACTTCAGCAAAGGAAAAGGGAATGGAAAGTAAAAGTGCAGGTGCATGGGATGAAACTAAGCACAAAAAAGACAGTTGCAAAACTGTCAAAAAAATGGGGAAAATGGGGAAATAGTAAAACAAGTTAATAACTTCAACTACCTGGGAGGGGTCATTGAGGAGAAGAAAAGTCTGAATGAGGAGGTCAAAGTTAAATCAGACTGGATCTGCAGCCATGTGGCACAGAGTGTCAGGTAGTGTGTATGACAGAAGAATGCCAAAGAAGCAGGAAAGTAAGGGGTACAAAACAGTGATGTGGCCAGTACTACTGTATGGCGTGGAAACCTGGGCAGTGAAAGCAGAGCAGTGAGGAGGCTAAAAGCAGTGGAGATGAAGTGACAGAGATGGGTGATAGGATGCACACTGTGAGACAGATGAAAAAATAAGGACATCAGAGCAGAAGCCCAAGTAGCTCTAATGACAAAGAAGTTCAAAGGGAACAGACTGTGGTGGTCTGGGCACATGTCCAGGAAAGCAGATGACAATCTGGTGAAGAAGATTTGGTACAAAGAGGAAAAAAGCAAGAGGAAATGAAGGCATCCAGTAAACAGATATATGAAGTCTGTGAGAGAAGTCCTGTGACAGCCAGCAATGACTGTTGAAGAATGTAGGAGAGTAGCAATGAACTGAGGGAGATGGCAACAGTTGACACAACATCCCAACCCCATGTAGAAAATAGGAGAAAGGGGGTTGATGATGGTGATTATATGGAATGCTAAAGTATGATTATGATTAAGGATGGAAAGCCTGGGAAGATTAAAGGTTTACACAAATTTCTGTCTGCACTCTGAATAATTCAGTAAAGTCACAATAAGCAGACTGTAATAATTTATAGTAAATGACACACCTTATTTAATTCATGAGGGTTAATTATTGATGCTTGGAGAGACAGACGTCTATTCTTGAGAAAGGCTGTGCTGATTTCTTCTTTATTTGAAAGCCAATCATTTTGTTTTTTTAGGCTATCCTCAAAGTATTTTTGCTTTAGGCATCACAGAACAAAATATATTAATTTATAAAGAATGTAATTTATTTTATTGCTGGTTTGAAGTGTTAAGAGACTATAACTGGGCTAGGCGCCACAATGGTAGTATGAATTACATGTCTAATTACTACCTATAAACATGCTCTGCATATTTTTGCATGTCTAATAACTACCTATAAACATGCTCCGCATATTATTCTTGACAAATGCATAGCCAGTTTCTATCTTGTATAGCATGTTCCTGTCTTCTCTTTCCCATCAATGATGCTGCTTTCTCGAAGATCCTGTCAACATTTTGTATTCTTTTATTAAAAAGACAGTTTAGCTGCCATTGCTAATGTACAGATTAATGTGTAGAATAAACTGCAGTAATCATTATATTAATGTGCAGATTTTAAGTGACTGATGTTTAATTTTTTAGGATGTTGGTAGGTTTTGCTGTATAGAGTTTGGAAACAGCATGGGATGTGAATTAGACTGAAAGACGGATAAGGAGAAGCAGCCCTGGTACATAGTCATGGCTAACTGTACATTTTCATAAGTAATGTATGTTCCATTCATCTGGCCTCCGTGGTTCATCACTGATAACCATTTGAAATGTTGGGAATTGCTAGTGTGAGTCCAGAAATGCAGAGACAAATGTCCAAAAAATGGATTGACATATACTAAGACCAAGATAGCCATTTCTCGAAATATTCCTTTTTCTCCAAAGTATGGAGATCTTGGTGTTAGTATATACAAGCTTGGGGTGTGTGTGGGTACTTGGCCCACATATCAGGGGTGCAGGGGGCTTGCCCCCTTGAATAAAAGAGGTTTAAAGGTGAAGAGCAATGGTTGAGATTTGATCTTCTGCATTTTCAGTCTTTTTGTTTCTGCATGTCGGCACTCACCATTTTGAGTGCTGACATTTCAATAGGTAGCCTTCATTGTATATGCTGGGATGGGGTTTATATTCTTCAGTAAATCTCAGTTTTGTGTTCCTTGAAAAGTATTTTTATCAGAGCACCATGTACTGAAGATAACTGATTTTTGATCATGTTATCAGGCCAATCACTACTTGTTTTAGGCAACTAGCTGCAGAAAGTCATGACACAGATAACCACTTCTACTTAGTGGTAAGTTAGACTCCATGGACAGGACACAGGCTAAGCAGGCATTGGAGATCTAAATATGCAATGGCAATCACTTGGGAATGTCCTGCTGATGCATCTGTGCAAGCTGAGTTCCTTTACTACCTCCAGGAAAAATTTGGCTGTGTTTGAAGTGAGACTATACACTGTGTCTGAGTAGACAATGCTGAAAGCCTTAGTCTTTGAGGCTGTACCAATGTGCTGTAGCAGAAGGATGGTTGGTGCCTACCATAATCCTAACATTGCCTTGAGACTAGTCTATTCTGTTCCCCAATCCTACCCAATCTCTTCCAATCTACTGAGCATCTCTACATTTATATCCAACTAACACCACCCACTGCAACAATCCTCCAATTAAAACCAAATTTGCCTAACAACCAATAATATTGAAGCTAAACATCCACAAATTTCCTTACTTGTCCAATCACATCCAACCAGCAGCCAGTGCTCTGACAGTTTTTGACACTGACAAATAACCTAACACAACAAATTCCATAGAACCGTTTCACAGGTTCATAGGGTTATATAAGGTTAACAATGACCACCATGTGTTTGGTGAGGTCTATATTAAATCACTGAATGCTTGGAGTGTGTGGGGGGTGCTTGGCCTACACATCAGGGGTGCAGGGGGCTTGCTCCCTGAATAAAATATGTTTAAAGGAGAAGAGCAATGGTTGAGATTTGATCTTCTGCATTTTCAATATTTCTGTTTCTGCATGTCGGCACTCACTATTTTGAGTGCTGACATTTCAATAGGTAGCCTTCATTGTATATGTTGGGATGGGGGTTATATGCTTCAGTAAATCTCAGTTTTGTGTTCCTTGAAAAGTCTTCCTTGATAAACAGTTCTGTCATGAGTGGCCAGACAAAGAATGGAGCAAAGAAAGACCCTTGTGACTCATCTGTACTTTTCAGACCCTGTTCATCAAGGGTAACTGGAACTCATATCTAACACCAAGTTTTGATGTAGTATCTTCTAGAAAATGCTTAGTAGCAGGAAATCCCTGCAGTCCAGCTAGCTTCAGGCCAGATAGCAACATGGGTCACCACCTGCAAGGTGAAAGGGGGAAAATTTGTTGTAGTGCCAGCAGTACAACAGGCCAGAGCAGGGTTAATTCAGGTGGTCTCGAATTTGGTAATCAGCATCATCCTGGAATCATCAACCTGAAATATCTTCGTAATGGTGTGGAAGAAGCTTAAGCTGATGGAAGAGGTTGAAAATGGTACCTGCATATAGCCAGACCAGTCTGTATATATTCAGTGGGTTTGAAAAACAGACTTCTCAATTAGAGGTAGTCTCTATCCCTTACTGTAGAGTTGTTTTCTTTGTGAGGTCTTTGATAGGTTTGAAATACTCACAGATTACCTGCTGAGGGCCATAGTGGTGATGAGAAAGTAAGTTGATGAGAGAGTTCCCTCAATGTATCTATGAGTTAAGAGACAGCTGTTTGTATTTTCACACCAAACAGCTACGTAGTACAGCCTTCTTGGTGAAAGTTGCTGAAATGTTTTAGAGAGTGCTCTTTTCAGACTCTGTAATCTTACTGTGAAATTCCAATGTTCAAGAAGATCCTGAGGCATGTAATGGGTGTAATGTCCTCCCAGTTCTGAACACAAGCAAAGGCTTGTTACAGGATTTTGTGCATGTCAGGAACTGTCAAAGGCAGCCTAACTCAAATAAAATAATCAAATTCAGGTCATCCCATAAGTGTATTTATCTCAGAGCACCATGTACTGAAGATAACTGATTTCTGATCATGCTATCAGGCCAATCACCACTTGCTTTAGTCAACGAGCTGCAGAAAGTCATGACACTGTCATGGATAACCACTTTTACTTAGTGGTAAGTTAGACACCATGGACAGGACACTGGCTAAGCAGGCAGTGGAGATCCAAATATGCAACGGCAATCTCTTGGGAATGTCCTCCTGATGCATCTGTGCAAGCTGAGTTCCTTTCCTACCTCCAGGAAGAATTTGGCAATGTTTGAAGTGAGACTATACACTGTGTCTGAGTAGACAATGCTGAAAGCCTTAATCTTTGAGGCTGTACTAATGTGCTGTAGCAGGAGGATGGTTGGTGCCTACCGTAATCCTAACATTGCTTTGAGACTAGTCTATTCTGTTCCCCAACCTTGCCCAATCTCTTCCAATCTACTGAGCATCTCTACATTTATATCCAACTAACACCACCCACTGCAACAAACCTCCACTTAAAACCAAATTTGCCTAACAACCAATAACATTGAAGCTAAACATCCACAAATTTCCTTACTCATCTAATCACATCCAACCAGCAGCCAATGCTCTAACAGTCTTGACACTGACAAATAACTTGACACAACAAGTTCCAAAGAACCGTTTCATAGGTCCATAGGGTTATATAAGGTTAACAATGACCACCATGTGTTTGGTGGGGTCTATATTAAATCACTGAACGCTTAAAAATGTGAACGGTGATTGATTGACTCTATGTAAATGAAAGCTTACAATATCAAAGGGTCAGAACAGTGATTTTTTTCCAAGGGAAAAAAAAATCACTGTTCCAACAAAAAAAAAATAAAATAAAAAGCAATTTCAAACAGTACATTAAGTGGGGGGCTGTGCCCCCCCACCCCTCCTACTTAAGTATACCAACTCCGACACCGCACTACAGTGCCAAAAACTGCAAAGTACTGAAGCGGCCAAGCAAATTCTTTCCCAGGGAAAGAATCTGCTTAACAGCCACTTCAATATTTTGTGTTTTCAGCCTTTTCAGTTTGCCGCTTCGATATTTTGCTTTTTCAGCCTTTTCAGTTCGACCAAAACGCATTCGAAAGAATGAGTCTTTGTTCTTCTAATATGGACCCGTTTGGTGTATAAATACAAACAGTTTTCTCTGACTCATAGATACATAGATACTTTACAAGCCTAGCTTTGCAGTCTAACCCACTTTTGTCCCAGAGTTCTTTGGATGCATATATGGTAGAGTATGTTAGCAAGAAGGTAGCTAGTGGTTATGTGGGGAGTGGGAGTATGTTAGCTGGGATTAATTTGCTTACTGTTAACCTCTGTCAATCAAAGACATGGTGTCCAGATCAGGGGTGAATTTGTGATTTCCTTTCCAAGGATCAAGGCTTTGTTTGAATATGGTCAGGGATAAATTCTGCTTCATGCAGATGGGAAGCTTATTCTATAGTGCAGGAATCCTTTGAGACACATATCAGTCTCTCCAGCATGGTCTATTTATGTCACAGGCTTAGTTCAGGTCCTTGGATCTAGTGTTTCTGGTGCTGTTTGTTTTGTGGTTGTGCTAGAGACCCACCAGAGCCAGATGTGAGGATGCCTTATATCCCAGGTATAGATCGTCTCTCAGTAAGCAGTAGGAGACTGAGTACAGAGATAAAGCCTTAAGGCAATCTGTGTAGGACAGGGTATTCATACCATGGATTTCCTGGTGAGGAACCTTTGAGGGTATTCCAAATGTTGCAAGTGCCCAGATAGTTCCATGTAAAAAGGGAGGCATTGTACTCAATGATGGGTGTGATAAGGGTTGAGTAGAGTGATACTATAGCTTCCTTGGACCTGGATGTCATACCCTTCCTTATGAGATGGGTGATATAGAATTATTTTTTAACTATCCTGCCTATGTGTTGGTTGAAGGCCAGACTACTGTCTACACATGTACCCAAATCCCTAACTATCAGGTCAACTCTTATCGGTGTTTTATCAATTGACTAATTAGCTTAAGTGAACAATTTCCCTAAGGGAGCTATGACACATTTCTTTGTTTTGAGTTTTAATCTGTGTCTTTGACCCCAGTCATTTGTTTTCAAGACTATTAAGGAAATGGTACTACCACATGTGTTATTTACAGTGTGAAACCTGCCAGTTCCCATGTTTCATCTGAAACTGGTAGAGTTACAATCCTTGATAAATGAACCTGTACTAGAAGTACAGGTAGGAAATTCGCTGCTGTACAAGGACCAATTTTCTCAAGGCATGGGGGACGGGGGTTTCCAGATATTCATAGATATGAATTAGTATGTCAATGTGTCCAACTAGTTCAGCTGTAGACAAAACCAAACCAAAATGTAACATATACAGAACACATCCAGGAGAAAAATAAAGTGATAGTAACAAGAATGGCTGCTGTTTGAGAATTATGGTCTTATAAGAATATGAGGACTATGTTGGGGACTTGGGCCTATAGAAATATGTCACACTATCACAGCTAGAGGAAAAATTGCATGGGATAGTGCAGGAGTTACAAAATCATCCAGTTTTAAGACCCCTGAAAGGCAAGTGTAAAAGTCATTTGACATATGTTGCCCAGAGGGGATTGGTTTATGTTTGATCTGCTTAAACATATAGGTAGTACTTACAGTATTCAAAGGAGTGTATCACCATAGCAGAAATGGGTCAGCATAAAAAAGTAAGGGAAAGCCTAATATATCAAAATGTTAGGGAAATTAAACAAAAGGAATTTTAGACAAAAATTAAGAAAATACAAATAGAAGGGGAGGAAGTATAGCTAGATACTCAATAGCGCAGGAGCCAGCAATGAGGTCAGTGAAATGCAGGGGTAGTTTACAATGGTAAAGTGCTTGTTTGTGCAGTTCTTGGCTCATTTCCACAGAGATCATAAACACATGGTGACCACACTGCTGTTGGACCCTGAGGGTGTCATGTGGGCTTGGCCATCTCCGCTTCTGTTCTGGCGTGGTTCATTACCTGTCCTACTCACTCTCTGACTCACCTCCTGCAGTCGATCATGTCTGAGAGAAACTATCCTCTCTTACAAAGTCTAGGAGGAGTCTACTAGCAAGTGCAGTGGTGACAGGCTGAGCTACCTGGGAAGGCCTACCTCCCTGTGCTGTGAAACATTTAGTGGTATATTACAGATGGATGACATGGAGACATTTTGACACATAATAGAAAATAAAAAAAATAGATAAGGGTTGGAGTGCGAGAAAACAAAGAGATAAATTAGTGCCATCATATGTGACATACAATGCATTTATGACAACTACAGGCTATAATTACATATTGCTCAAAGTAATCCTTGCAATGTGCAGATATTGCACATACACTTGGTCCAATTATTCAGATTTAAGTTAAGAGCAGGGTATTTATGCCACTTGTGCAGAATTTTAATTTTTGTAGTATTATTAAAGAATTGCAGTATTTTATCATTTTTACTTATGGTATTTGAACCCACAGCCTCTGATGACTGTCTTACATTTTACTCCTACAGTTGGTTTGTGCTACAGTCCAATGCATGCATACTAGCTTTTACAGTTAGGATATGATGCTTACTTTGCTACTACTGAATATAAAAGAACATTTTTCTTTAAATTTTAAATCTACAATAATACTTCACTTGTGCTGCATACATACCACTTGCTTCCCTCAGTCTCTCTAGACGCTCAGCATGGCCTGCCTATTCACATCCATTTCAGAATTAGCTGTGAAAAGAAAAGAAAACAAAAGAAAAGAAAAGAAGAGCATTATGCATACCAGTCTTGCCTATATTTAGCTTCTATGTATTATAAATTCTCTTTATAAGCATACTTACACAACTGTGGGATGTAGCTAGTTCAGAACTTATTTTATTTATTCATTTATTTAACATTTGTTGACCAGGAAAGTCCGACTAGGACATAGCCTATTTTCAGTGGAGGCCCAGGGAGAAATGGTCCAGATGCATGTTTTTAAAATGTGATAGGAAACCTGGAGGAAATCCACACAAATGCAGGGAGGACATGCAGACTCCTCACAGAAGGCACTCCAGCCAAGAATCTAACAGGAGAACCTCTTGCTGTGATGTGACAATGTTAACCACTGAACCACTGAGCCACCCACTGGTTGAAAGTATCTCTCTTGTGCCTTTTTAGGTCATTGAAGTGGTGCCTACACTGTTCTCCAGTGTGTGGGATGCCAATCACACCAGATACAGCCTTGGCCAGACTATTCTAGCCTCAGACTTGTACTGGGAGCCAGAATTGCCCCGTGCAGAAGCCTTTGGCTGTGGTGCTTTACCAGGAGTCCAGTAAATATTCTGGACTCCTGAACACCCTAACTCTGCTCCCCAAATTGGACACCTTCCTCTCTAACACTAAACATGTCTAATCCCAAAGTAGTGCAATAGCAAATAATGATTTCCCGCCAATTTCTGTTATTACATTTACTGTTAGTGCACAAACCTGAGTAACAATGTCAAATACGTTTGTGCAATGTTATGTTGAGTGCAACAGTACAAAACAGACAGGAAAGCAATTTTTGAAACTGGAAGGTTAATATTGACACTTGACATTAGTTTGAGGGGTCTCTGCTGCTATAACTGTTAGGTGATTTAACTTTGCAGACATGCACTGGGGGCTTACATTTCATGACCTGACATGTTTGTTTGGCTTTATACACTGCTAACATTCATTTTTACAGTGCAGGATTGAAACCTATGCATAAGGGACAAAACATTTTCTTCCACAGTGGTGATTTTCCATGTTTGCCACAGAGGAAATGCTACTCAGACATAGTCATGAAATATTTATAAATACAGATGATAGAAGGAGGTGTTAACCATGTATGTGTGTGACCTGACAAGGCCCTTGTATATACATTCATTTGTGCATGTGTCATATTTAAGTGTAAAGGCCATCCAAGTCCAGATAGTAGAATTGTGCTTACAGAAACATAGCAGACAGTATACCCTCAGACATACATCTGAATCTTCAAAACACAGTAATGGTGTCTTATCTCTCATAGATATATAATTTGTATTGGCTCCACTATTTTATAATTATGTGTAAATTGTTATAAGTGATCTTTAATATAATGTGAACTGGAACAACAGTAAAACTATCTGGCATTTCCAGTATTAGAATGCAGGATCATGTGTATTGCAACCCTATACTTATACCTGTTATCACAGGAATATTCAAATAACAGTTGATATTTTCCTGTTCATTACTATAAACGGAGCTGCCACAACAGTAAAAATATGTTGCACTTCCTGTATTAGAACCCAGGACCAGCTGCCTTACAGCTCTACACTTACAACTGCTGCCACAGGAATAGTTAAATAAGAGTTCAATATCTCCATATTAATTATTAACTTCTATGTGTTGTCCGCCATGCGGATTTGCACTGTGGAAAGCAAAAACTGCAACAATATATCATTTTTGACATTTTGAATGTCTACACCCTGTCTGGAGTTGTTCTGTCTGCTTGCTGTGTGGGCCAGTAGTCCAGGTTTGTGCACTTCTAAGTATCACACAAACGAGATAAACAAAGCTCAACATGACATTTGTTGCATTTCTCCATTTCCCCTGTTTGCGCTGTCATGCACCATGCAAACACTGGCATTAAAAAAAAAGAAAAAAAAAGAAAATTATGAGAAAGGATGGAAATAAATCTATTACATAAACAGGATTACAAAAATTTATGGTGGTACAGATGAAATATTTTTACACAAGTGTGAATTTGAACTCTCACTCTAATGAACTTTAAAAACAAATTAATGGTATCTTATCCCTCTTTGCCACAGAAACAGCTTTGCAGCAGAGAATGAAAATAATTGTGCATACAATCAACTGCAACATCATCCACATGCTAAGAAAACATATGCAAGTTGTTTGCACATGTATTAATTTCAGATGTAGTGCACTGAGTGAGCACCCAACCAGTTATGGCTGTTTACATAAATGCAGCTATGTCTTATCTCTCTGTGTTTGTCACTCATTCGTGTCTTACCTGACCAGAAATCTGAGACATGCAGTCTGCAAAAATTCTGTACCATTCTTCTTAAAATATGTGAGGATAATAAATGGCAATAATATACAGTTGTCAAAAAATGAAGGAGAGGTTGGATGCTACTGACCAGAAACTGTGAAATGTATGCTGCTCACTTACATTTAAAACTTTAATACAATTACTTATTTACTTTGTAAGTCTAACCTGGCTAACACATCCACTGGAGGTAAGGGAGTCTGTATTGTTGTTGTGCTTTCCTTCTCCCTACCAGTAATCATTCACAGTTGCAATCCATTAGCAACAAACACCAAGAGAATGCCTGTACTATGTTTACATATGATACACGGAGCCAAGTATTTGGGATGCAACAATTCTAATGAGGTCACATGTCATTTGCATAGTCACCCTACTCATAGCCTTGAATCTACACTATAAACAAGAACTGTGCTGCTGCTGAGGAACTTAAAGGTGAGGAGACTTGTTAATGTGGATAAAACAGAAGAAGAAGATATTACTTTGGGATTTATCTGCATGAAGACTACTGATCTTGATAAGGTATGCTTGCATTTTTCAGTGATATAATGGATATGCTAAAATGTCACTAAGAAAAATCTTGTGTATATTGTGCTGGCAGTATCTCCTTTCATCACAGATGGTAATAATTTTGATAGTCTTATCCATATATTTGAAAGGGTATGTACAGTATAATGTTGACCAAGGGCTCTGGGTGCTCTGTCCCCCTTACTCCATGGTAAAGCTGTAACTTCTGTTTCTAAATTGTCTGATGCTGATTGCTTAAATTATAATACAGTTAAAATGGTTTATTAGAGTGTTTTAAGTTAATTGATGTTTACAGAAAAAAAGATTTGTGAGCATAGATGCAAGGCAGATGAAAGCATGTGTGAATATATTGCTGAGTTAAGCACTTATTTTCATAGGTGGGTGAGTGGGTGTCACATCACCCACTTTTGAAGGGCTGGCAGACCTTTTGGTGAGGGAAAAAGCCCTTAGAAATTTGCCTGAGAACATAAGAATCTGGTTGGCAGACAGAGAATGTGACACTGCAGATGAGATGGGGAAAATGGGACACCTATACCTAGCAAGCAGGGCATCACTGCACAGGAAAGGGATACCCAGTGCTGCACATGGGACAAAGGAAACTCATGGTGGACAGCCTAAACTGCCCCAACAGAGTCTGCCAGTAACAGGGGAAGCCACTAATTCATGTACACAGCCAGGATCAAGGGTTAAATGCGTCAAATGTAACAAGTATGTAAACAGTGGGGCTATGTAGCATACAGATGTCCATGGAGGGAAGGTGGGGAAGAAAAGGTGGGGGAGCCAGCAAGTGGGAATGACAGAATGCCAGCTGTAAGTTGTCTGCAGACAACAAGGGTACCAAACTACCACAAGAGGTTATATCCTGCTGCAATCTGCACAACAACAAAATCCCACTGAAATACCCTGGAATCCAGAAAATTTAAAGCCAGCATTGACTAAATTTTTAATGACCTGTTGCATGCTTACTCTTGTATCTGTGGCCCAAATACCCTGCTAAGTCTCAGTGAAACTGCTGCAAAGTGCACAACAAAATCCCACTGAAATACCCTGCAACCCAGAAGATTTATATCCAGCATTGACTACATTTTTAATGACCTATTGCATTCTTACTCTTGTGTCTGTGGCCCAAATACCCTGTTAAGCCTCTGTGAAAATGCTGCTAACTGCACAACAATGGAATCCCACTGAAATACCCTGCAACCCAGAAGATTTAAGACCAGCATTGACTACATTTTTAATGACCTATTGCATGCTTACTCTTGTGCTTGTGGCGCAAATACACTGTTAAGTCTCACTGAAACTGCTGCAAACTGCACAAGAATGGAATCCTACTGAAATACCCTGCAATCCAGAAGATTTAAGACCAGCATTGACTACATTTTTAATGACCTATTGCATGCTTACTCTTGTGCTTGTGGCGCAAATACACTGCTAAGTCTCACTGAAACTGCTGCAAACTGCACAAGAATGGAATCCTACTGAAATACCCTGCAATCCAGAAGATTTAAAACCATCATTGACTACATTTTTAATGACTTATTACGTGCTTACTGTTGTTCCTGTGGCCCAAATACCCTGCTAAGTCTCAGTGAAACTGCTGCAAACTGCACAACAATGGAATTCCACTGAAATACCCTGCAACCCAGAAGAGTTTTTTTGTGAGACACCCTAAGATCTGGGCTTAGCCCTGCTCCATTCACCCTTGCTATGCTTGGGCTCACTTTGCTCATATACCCAACCCCATTCCCACCCAACCCCCCATCTCATTTCCTTTCTATTATCTTCCCATTACACCCTACCTTTCAGTCCGTCCCCTTCCTGTTCCCAAACCCCCTCCCATAGCCTACTCCAAACTTGTTCCAGCCCTATAGACTTACAAATAGCATTCCTCAATCTGTGCACTTAACACCCCACACTTACCACTACCCCCTAAATTCGACTATTTCCCAATTACCTCCCCTCTCTTTTCCCCTAAACCAAATTTTCAATATTAGCTTTACTATTCTGTTCTTCCCTCATGGCTTTCATAACACAAACCTTTATCTGCCTCACACCCTTACTTCTACTTTAATTTCTTACCTTCTATAATTCTCATCTCACTTCACCATATTTTCTACCTGCAAATACGCTTACTAACCTCTATTCGCAACCACTGTAATATTTCACTATTTGTTTATCAATCTTTCCTATTAATACTCAACTTCCAAAAATTAAAATCTTACCTTCCCCCACGAACCTCAATAAAAACAATGCAAAGTACTATTTCTATCATCCATCTAGCCTTAATATCTACCCCTTCCCAAAACCTCTACTACTATCAGGTGACATCCACCCAAACCCAGGCCTAAATAATTCCTCCATTGATAATACTGCAAACTTTACTGATTCAGGTCCCAATAATCTTTCTAAAATATATATATCCTTTTACTCTATAAATACTAGAAGTGTAATAAACAAAGTCAGGGAATTTCATGCCTGGATGGCCAACTATTCCCCTGACATTATCACTCTCACTGAAACTTGGCTGAAACCGCAACACTCTGATAAAGATATTCTCCCCTCAGGCTACAACATACTTCGACTAGACCACCAAATGTTGTAGCTATGATCTACTCAAACCATCTCACTCTCACTTGCCCTGACAAACCTCTCCCATCCTCCCTACCAGCTGAAATCCTAACTGCCAACTTTAAACCTAACAATTTCACCAACATTACCATATCTGCTATCTATATCCCTCCAGGCGATAATATTCCTATCCTGGAAAATATTCCTGCCTACTTCACTCAACACTTTTGTAATGAAACTATCCTCTTAGGGGATGTAAACATTGATTGGCTAACTCTCTGGGCACCAAACTCAACAACATATTAACTTGCATGGGTTTGCACAACTTATCTCTACTCCCACCCATATCAATAAATCTCACAACACTTGCTCTCTTATTGATTGGATACTAGTTGCAGAACCCCATAAATATCATAACCCAGCTACACTGCCTGACTCTCTGAGTGACCACTCCCCAGTTAAACTCCTTAGATTCTCCCCCCATTTTTCTAAGCATAGATACATAACCTGACACAAACTAACTTTTGCCCTAACACATTTAATACTCTTCTCTCTAGGATAAACTGGTCTCACCTAACACAACTCCCCCTAGATGATGCTGTCCAGTCATTTAATATTATCTTCCTAAACATTCTGAACTCTCTTGCATCCATTTGCACTGTACGAGTTAAATCTAACATATCCCCATGGCTAACTAATGCCACTCGCTCTCTGATGAAAACTAGAGACAAAATGTGGAAATTGTGGGTAAAAAGTAAACAGCCTATCCACCTGCAAAAATATAAAGAACTTGGAAATCTAACAAAAAAGCATATCCACGAAGACAAAAAAACACTTTTACTACAACCCCCCCATCTGCACAAAAACCTAATCCCAAAAAATTCTGGAAATCCATCAATCAAATTATGTACCCTGCAAACCCCTCTTCACCCAACCCTTGACCTACTAAGACTCCAGAAGAAACAGCCAACATGTTTAACTTTTACTTCATTGAATCCATCTCTGAGATGATAAACTCTATCCTCACTTCAACCAGCCCTTCTATGTTTTCTGCTATCTCTCCTACTCCAAAGGCGTCCAATATCTTCTCCCTACATCCTGTTTCCACCAACTATATCAAGCCTCTACTCTCTAAACTAAAACCATGCTCTACCTCCACAGATAATATTCCTCCTTATTTCCTTCAAGTTGCAGCTGACTCTCTTGCTATCCCTATCAATACTGATTAACCGTTCTATCACTGAATCCAAGGTTCACTCAATTTGGAAACAATTTTACACTCTGCCTATACACAAAGGAGGTAACTCCTCTAAAATCTCTAATTTCAGACCTATTGCTATATGCTCTCCTGTTTCTAAAGTGCTTGAAAAATGCATCCATTACCAAGTACTGAAACACCTCCTACAGGAAACTCTGCTTACACCCACACAACATGGCTTTTGCCCTAAGCACAACACCACTATTGCCTCTTATCTTTCATTAATACTATCTCTTCAGCCAGATATAATAAGAAATTTGTTTTCTGTCTACTCCTGGACCAATCAAAAGCTTTTGACACTGTGTCTCACCCTCTTTTCCTTAATAAGCTAACTGACCTCCACTTCTCTACCTCTACTGTGCCTGGTTTTCTAGCTATCTTTCTGACTGACTTCAATCTGTGAGATGGCAATCTGCCCTCTCCCCTTCCAGTCAAAATGGGTGTCCCTCAGGGATCCATTCTTGGCCCATTGCTTTTCAATATCTTTACTAATTACCTCTATACTTCCTGTCCTCTATCATCCCTTGTTCAATACGCAGATGACTCTACAGTTATCACTACTGCTGATACTCTCGCTGACCTCCTCAACATCACCCAGACTTCCTTCAACTCAGTAGAAATCTGGCTCGCTAACAACCAGTTTATCCTAAACCCTAAGTAAACTAAGCTTTTACTTTTTCTTCCCAAAAATGTTATCCACATTAAAACAACTTTCTCTTTATTATCTCTAAATAACACTCTTACTGATGTTGAAACTAGTACAAAATTCCTAGGTGTCATCATTGATGACCATCTCAAGTTTGACTTGCATATAAATAACTGTATGAGGAAGACTCACCAAAATCTAGGCCTCCTCTACAGGAATAATATGTTCCTTACAAATAAAGCTAAGGTAATCCTCCCTCAAGCCTGCCTCCTACCTAACCTATTAATACACCTCAAAAATTCTAACCAATCTCAACTCTTCTCTCTCTAAACTTGAATCAACCTATAACAAGGTTGCTAGATTTGCAGCCCATCAAACATACAAATCTCATTATTGTCTCTCTCTTAAACACCTAAACTGGCTAAAATTCCCTCATCTGCTTCTTTCCAATCAACTCCAAATTATTCATATCATCTTATATCAGCCATCTTACTGTCCTAATCTATCTTCTTTCATCTCCCAATACACTCCTAATAGGCCTCTCCGCAGTGCATACCAGAATCTACTGCAAATTTACAAGCCTAATTCAAAAGCTGGCTGCAACCTATATAGTTTCAATCCTGCCATTTCCTGGAACAAACTGCCATTTGCAATTAGATCTCGTATACAACCAAACCAGTTAAAAACAGCAACCAAAGAATATTTGAAAAGCCACTGGACCTGTTCTTGTACTGTCCCTCCATGACATACCTTCCTTTACATTAACTGTGCACTGCCTATTCTGTATCCTAACTCCTCTTTACTCTTATTGCTATTGAATTTGCATTATTACTTTATTGTTAGACTCACATGAGTTTTCGTTGCTACTGTATGCAGTATAATTTGTGAATATTAATTGAGATGTTTCTGAGTTATTCTTTATTTTGCCTAGAATTTGTATATACTGTTTGAGATGTTATAGAATTATTGTTTACATGAATTAAAATGCATCCTCTGTGGAGCTTTCCCCCCCGGGCCTCCGCTGAAAAAGAGCTATTCAGCTCAGTCGGACTAACCCGGTCAACAAATGTAAAATAAATAATAATGAATAGTAGATGGGAAACAGACCACTGCTAAAAGAGACACAACCTCTGACCTAACCATTGTGAAGCCTGCAATGGTTAAAGAACAGCACTACTTCCTTGGGCACTGTACTCCAGTCAGAGCTTTAGGAGGGACACCATTCCAAATACCTTTGGCTAGGGTGCACCTTGGCTGGGATGAGGGAAAAGGAAGCAAGCAAGTAGGTGTGTTTGAGGATATCCCTGTAGATGTCCTGATAGGGAATGATTTTGATAATGCAGTACCTTGAGTGCATACAGTGACATGTAGTCAGGCTTGGAAACAGGCATGTGGGTCTGGCAGCCTGGGGGGGAGGGGGGGTGGACTCAGACAGACTGCACACTTGAAGCCAGGAGTAGTGAGGTGGCTACATCAGGGAGGGAACTACCCTGTAGCAGCAAGACTGAAGGTGAGCCACAACTGCTGGTGGGAACTGATGTTCCCTTGGACAGAGTGACTGCAAGGGCAAAGGTGAGTAATAGTACCCAGGTTGACAGTGAGGCACCGCTGTCCATGGATACCAGACGTCCTGTGGAAGGGGAGCTGGGAAGGTTTACAAAGAGATAGCTGAGACAGGCTCAGCTCTCAGACCCTACATTACAAGGCTTGAGGAAGGTGACCGGGGAAGCACCTGATTCTCAAGGCAAGGGGGAATCTGTACACTGGGACAAAGGGTTACTGTATAGAGAATGAACCACTGAGGGAGGGCTAGTAAGTGAGAGAATACAGCAGTTGGCAGTGCCTATAGCCTAATGTCTCCCACTTCTAGCCATAGCCCTTGACATATGCTTTGCAGTTCATATGGGCATAAAGCATACGAAAAGATGTATTATGCAGAACTTCTATTGGCCTGGGATTTCTAGGGATGTAATAGAGTATTGCAAGACCTGTGAGCAGTGCCAAAAGGTAGGCAAGGCAGGAGACAAGTTCAAAGTTCCTTTAGTGCCTTTGCCTGTGATGGAGGAGCATTTACAGAGGGTAGCTATGGATATTGTGGGGCCTCTGAATAACCCAAGCTCCACAAGAAAGAAGTATATCCTAGTGGTAGTAGATTATGCTACCAGATACCATAAGGTGGTGGCTCTGTCCTCCACTGAGGCAGAAAAGGTGGCAAATGTTTTGATAGAGATTTTCAGCAGGGTAGATTTCCCAAAAGAAATACTGACAGACAGAGGTGTCAGTTTCATGTCAGAACTGCTGGATTGTCTGCGGGAGGGCTGTGGGGTGAAGGACCTAAATAGCACTCCCTACCATCCCCAGACCAATGGTCTTGTAGAGAGGTTAAACACTACACTAAAGACCATGCTAAAGGCATTTGCCCCATCTGTTGCTTGTTTATAGAGAGGTGCCCCAGGAATCCACAGTTTTTTCACCTGTTGAGTTGCTGTATGGGCATATGGTGAGGGGACCTCTAGATTTGATTCACCATGAGTGGGAGGGTGAGTGTGAATCCCACAAGGAGTCTGTTGTGGCATATGTCCTAAACCTCAACACAAGGCTCAGGGATCTCATGGGCTTGGCCCAGGAGAACCTGTTAGAAGCCCAACAGCAGAGAAAGGTCTGGTATGACAGGAATGCTCAAGCCAGAGAGTATGCTGTGTGCCAGCAGGTTATAGTCCTCATTCCTGTCAGACATGACAAGCTGCAGGCAGCCTGGGAAGGACCCTTCAAAGTGGTAAGGAAGGTCAGCAATTTTAACTACCTGGTAGAATTGCTAGGCAGGAGGCAGGGGCCCAAACTGTACCATGTTAACATGATGAAACCTTACCATGATAGAGAGGCCCTGGTGATAAGTATTTTCAGTAGAAGGCAGGAGGAGTCTGAGGGACATCTATGACTACAGGGAGCCAGCCAGCAAAATCCCAAGTTACTCTGGTGGAGCCTAGGGTTGCAGACACATGATACGACAGTGCAACACTCTAATGGGGTCAGCAATGTAAAGGCAGCTGGAATCTCAAGACAGGGAATGGGGTAAGGTATTCCCAGATCAGCTCATTCCTCTCAAGCAATGTTTCTCAATCATCATTTGAAAAACTAGCTTGACTTTTTGAAGGGGGGAAGAAGTGTGATGAAAGGAGATACTGCCAGAACAGCTAGCTGGAATTTTGTAAATAATTATATGTCATTGGTGAATATCAAAATGATTTATATAAGATGCTAGTGTTATAAATGTATTAGAACTGTATGTCATGTGTATATCAAACTGGTCTATACAGATGTTTGTGTTGAAAAGGTATTTTGTAAATTGCTTGTGCTTAAAATGTATCCACAGTGTGCCCTACTGGAAGAGACCCGAAATGTAGATGCACTATTGTAACTATTTACATGTATATGTCAAAAGAGGAAACTGGAGGGTTAACTTCAATTCAGCAAACTTTAGAAAAATAGCTGACATTAAATTATTTTATAGACAATGCAATAAAAGAAGCTATCTTTCAGGTTTTTAATGCAGCTAGAGACACAGAGTCAGTACTAGGAAGCTTTCTGTGTTGTCCTTGGAGTGAACTAATTGCTACTTTTGAAGCATGAAGGAATGCAATTGTTTTATGACTTTTCAGCATCTGCCAAAAATCCAAGGAAAAGCCCTTGTCTGCATATTTTTACAGGCAGATGCTAAATGCTGCCAGCTTCTAGCAATGGAAGTTTTGGCCTGGGAACTAGAAGATAGATGACCAGAAATTATGTCATTCTGCAAGCTATCCCAGCAGTAATATTTTAGATATTAATCTGAGCAGTGTCTTAATGAGACAGAGCATTCTGCATTATGTCTTGGACCTGAAAACAACAAGATCCACTCACCACATCTGCCTTGCTCTAATGAAGTAAGTTTCTAGGGAGTAGTGTAATTCTCTTAGATACAGATATAGTGATTTTTAGTTTAGATGTTTCTCTTTATTTGTGTTAGCATGTACGGCAATATTTGAAATATTTTCTATGACTCTGAACTCTGATGTCACTGTGAATATATCTTTAGTATTGTTTTCTTCATTTATTATTATTAAATATATTTAAAACTTTCATTGTGGCTGATCTGTGTAGAGATATTTAAGTTCTGAGAGTACTTGCATATTTATTTGGTGACACTGTGTGGGGCACTCCTAATAACTTTGTTCTTGGTCAAACTACCATTTGTATTAATATTAATATTACACAGTAAAATTGGACACCCTTTGTTAAGGGCTCTAAAGTAGCTGATAAGGAATGACTGGTAGCAGTGATAACTTATAGTCCTGGCAGAAGGGAGCATAGCTGAGAAAACTGTGCCAGGCTTTCCTAGGTGTGTGTGGTTGTGTGTGTGTGTGTGTGTGTGTGTGTGTGTGTGTGTGTGTGTGTGTGTGTGTGTGTGTGTCTGTAAATCCTCCAAGAGTGTGTGTGTGTCAACTACTTGGGCAGGGATATGAAGCACTGATTGGACAGAGAAGACACTGGAGGTCTTGGATTGGTCAATCAGCTGAGTTCTCAACTCTACAGCTGTGCCAGTGGGGAGTCTTATTGGGGATCTGGAGAAAGAGGGAGAAACCAGTATCTGGAAATACTGCATGTGTACCTGTCATCCTCTCAGTGAACTTCTCCCATTGTTGCCAGTGATGAGGATTGAGGCTCCTTGATTACTGGTCCAGTGGAGGGTTGCCATATATATATATATATATATATATATATATATATATATATATATATATATATATATATTTATATGAATATATATATATATATATATGTATATGTATATATATATATATATATATATATATATATATATGGGTTCACTACATAATCCCGAACTTTTGAAATACCGAATTTCAAAAGCTCGAGACTATAAACCCGAAACCCCTAAATACAAAAACTACACAAGCGCAAAATTTAAAATCCCGAACATCTAACACACATACAGCACACGCATACACACAACTTCCCCCCACAAACATATCACACTACATTACAGATAAGCAGGGGGTCAAGCCCCTCTAACCCCCCCATGTGGGGGGCTGCACCCCCCCACACCCCCCTACTTAAATATTCTAACTCCGAGATCGCACAGACACACAAGGCAAACTCACACCCACACGTTACAGTCCCTCACACACACACACATACACACACATCATAGTCACAACATACACTTACGCACACTAAATCCCCTCACAAACACACTTACACACACATACGTACCTGAATCGCAACACCAGAAGCGCTAATTCAATATCTCAGAACATCGGGATTTTGAATTTCGTGCTTCTGGTCTTTCGGTATCCCGGGGTTTTGGCTACATGGTCTTGAACCCATATATATATATATATATATATATATATATATATATATATATATATATATCTATATATATATATATATATATATATATATATATATATATATATATAACTATATATATATATATACACATATATATGCTACTTTTACCTGCATGCACTTCTTAGATGTATGGCATTGGCATGTTTGTCAGGGCATTCCATTTTCTCAGATTCACAGCCTTATTAACTGTTATCGCGAGTGCTAATGTTACAGTTCTTTTCCTCTTTATACTCTTCTGTTGTTATTTCAGTAAATGTAAATGTCCTATATTGTCAATGACACAGGGGTGTTAGCATTCTAGGATGCCACATAGACACCTCTAGGTAGTGCTGGCCACAGGTAGACATGATTGGCAATTGCATAAAATTAAATGTTCTGTGGTGAACGTTTACACATTTTTGGGACAATTTATTTGATAGCACTTTTAGCAGTTCACTGATTGCTTGTTAGCAAAACATGTCATTCGCCTGTCGCTTTGCAGGTGGGGGGGGGGCAAATTCCATTTCTATGTTGGTACAAACAAAATTTGCTACTGTTACTCTCCTTGTTTTGCATCCAACCTTGCTTTGTCTGTGATTGTAATATGTTACAACTGGATAATTCCTTTTTTTATGTTTGAATATCTTAACTGGTGTTTGTTTCTCCAGTGGGTAATATTGAAATACTACCTTTTATGTGTTATATCTAAGCAATACTTTTATTTATGTGATACATAAGTGTATTATAGTTTGCTCATAGGTAGACATGTCTGCCTTCTGTGTTGCTTTACATGTTGCCGGCCAAGAAACCGGATGTGTTTACATTTAAATGCAGTATGCAGCATGAATATATAATTAGTGCTGCTGCTTGCAGTACAAACACATAAACTCCATGTAGGCTTTGCTCTCAGCCTACATGGAATTGACTGAATCCTGCAGTAAATCCTTGACTCCACAGGTAATCCATAACTTCAGTTTCTATTTCTTTAGCCTCTTCATCGTCTCCATTATTAATCCTCTCTTCTACTTCCTCATTTGTTGTCTTATTTTTTGTATTGCGCAATTTTCCATATCCAGATGTCTTTACCTATATTCCTCTTCAAATGTCTTTGGTGCTGCTTTTTCTGTATTGATTAGTTTTGCTTTCTCCTTTGCATAAATATCGTACCATATTAAATCTCTTTTTCTTTCCCATGTCTGTGTATCTTCTTCAGATGTCTCCCTTACTGTGGGGACTCATTGTTCCATCGTGCTGTTAAATAACCTATGTTAGACTTTCTACATTAAATCCCTCACTTCACAGGTATTTCATAATTTTAGCTTTTATTTGTTAACTTCTATTTCACTAATCTTTTGTTCTAAGTTCCTCTTTGTGATTTGATTTTTTTTTGTATTGTGAAATTTCCATACCTGGGTGCCTTTGTCTGTATTCTCTTCAAATATCTTTGGAGCTGCTTTTTTTGTTTTGATTAGTTTGTCTTTCTCCTTTGCATAAATATTGCACTATATCATATCTGTTTTTCTTCCCCATGTCCATATTTCTTTTTTATATCTTTCAGAAATCTAATTTTGTTCTTTATATTTTTGCATTTCCACAGTCGCTTCTTTTTCCAAGTGGCCCAATTGGTGTATATAATGTTTTTCAATTATCTGTTTTATTAAGGAATGCAGATTTGCATTTGAAGCTTTTGACAGTTTTTCTTGTGCAAGTATTTTTCTTTCCTGTAAGTTTTCCCTTAATATTTTTGAATATCTTCTTATCTAGAAATTCTGGGCTTCTTGCATAATAGTAACAATACATAGTTTGTTTCTTATCCTCAGTAGTCCACTCTATCGTTTTTATGGCTCTTTTTTGTCCTGTCAGTTTTTGTGGCTTTTGTGGACTATTACTTCCTTCTACAACAGGAACATTATGGATTGTTGTATGTTTAGGGATATTGAATGGAGTTGTAAGACTTCATAGCCAAAATGTGATTTATTTTTGTTTTGGATGGTATTCATATAATCGCTTGAGCCCCAGCTGCTTGAATTCTAGTAACTCGCAGCGAGGGACTCAAATGGCTGCAACCCTGTCCATCCAACTGCTCATGGTTGATCTCAAACATGAGTTCAGGAATCCAGTTGCCACAAAATCTATTCACATCCTAGGAGACAAAAGGAATTAAGTGTGGACCAGGTAAGTGGGGAAGGGGATCAGGGAGGGTACTGTTAGGTTTTATCTAATATGTAATGATAATGAGGGTTATTAGTCCCAAGTTGCAAGACTGTACATTTTTCATTATTAAATTTCATTCCCTTCAACTGTTCCCAACTAGTTAAATTATCAAGATAAGTTTGAAGACTGGTAGCCAATTATATATACACAAGCACTGCTATACCATAATAAGCAGTAATAATGTAGTATTTTTCAGGGTAAAAGAGTCATACGAATTGTTATGCCATAAGTGGGGAATATATGTTTGTGTTCATCCGTCACTGACAGACCACAGATAGTATTAATTTATCTTATGTATTTGTATGCAGTGTCTTACATGCATGAGGTCATGGCTAGGTATACCACCTCCTCAACCCAACAGATGAGTTGTCATGGTGAGGCAGAATGGATATTCCTTAGCCCTACCCACCAGCAGTTATGCTTCCCTGGTTGCATTTTCCACCACCTCCACTTTAGCCATGCACACTAGCAAAGTGTATATATGTTGGCATGTGATATATGCAGCACTGTGTTTGTCTTGTCCAGTGTGTTTAGCTGCTGTGATAATGGAGACAAGCACTAACAGTATAGCACATCTCATTTTGTTTCCCAAACTCTTATGTTCCTTGTGCAATGCCTTAACAGATTTATGCTATACAAGTCAGCATTGTCACAGTTTGTTTCCCTGACCTGCCTTAATTAATGATGTGTTTACTAATGTATCTGCACAAAAAAGGGAAAATAGTCATGCAAAAACAATTACTCTTGATACCAGCATGCAAGTTATTAAAACAGACAATTTTCAAAACTTCTTATGTAAAATCTACGTCAAAGATCAGTTTGCACTTTTATTAAAAATATGAACACGGAATTCAAGCTGGTATTGCTTGTTTAAACTATAGTTTATTAAGTTACATTTCCTCAGTACTAGGTTGCATTATCTAGTAATGTATTTGTGTATTCGGTGTTAGTCCCCATCCTGTTAAACTATCCATAATGAGATGCTATGATGCTTTTTTAAACACCTTTATTAAAATCTCACAGTTTAAGCAATGACACAACTAAACATATTTTCTCTCAAGTCCTTGATGGAGTATACATGGCCGTGTGTCCAAAATTTATTTATTTATTTTATTTAACATTTGTTAACTGGAAAAGTCCATCTTGGTACAAGCCAATTTTCAGCAGAGGCCCGGAGAGAAATGCTCCAGACGCATGTCTTTGAAACGTGGGAAGAAACCAGAGCACCTGGAGAAAACCTACATGAATGCAGGGAGGACATGCAGACTCCACACAGAGGGAACCCCAGCTGACAATCGATATGGAGAACCTTTTGCTGTGAGTTGGCAAAGCTAAATGCTAAGCCACTGCACCATCTTGTGTGTAAAGTACAAAATGCTCTGGATGCTTGGACTTTAGCAGTGTCATTATTTTGTTATTCATTTTTACTTAGCATATGTAATACAATGTGCATAGCACTGTCCTTATCTGCTCTGCTGCATCAATTGTGCCAGTTGTTCTGGAATATAAGTGGCGTACTTTGGTAAGATTTTATAATGTGAACCACTTTTGTATTTCTAGGATAGTGTGTGTTCTTATTTTGGGCCAAGCACTACTTCACACTTCAGTATGCATGTAGTTACAGACTAAGTATACAAGCTGTTAGCTGCGATGGATACACGGTAGGGCACTGGTCATTAGTGGAAACAACTAGTGGGACTATGGCTCAGGAATAAATAATGGGCATGAAGCACCACGATGGCACTTTTAATACAGACAACTTGAAGCCTATGTGTAACATACATATCCGTGCACATCACCTACAGCAGTTTGTACTTCTACAGAATCTGACAGCATGCAGAGCTCTAGGTTTATGCTAGTAATGGCTTCCACATCATAACATCCATCCATCCATCCATCCATCCATCCATCCATCCATCCATCCATCCATCCATCCATCCAACAACCCCTTTTTCACATTTTTGCACATATGGTCAGTGTCAGTCATCTAGAGTCAAGGTTCATACCTCCAGGTTGCTAGCCCTATCACAGTTGTTCTCCCACATCACACTTACATACACACACACACACACACACACACACACACACACACACACACACACACACACACACACACACACTCACACCTACGGCCAATTAAGAGTGCCCAATCCACCAACTACATGTCTTTGAAATGTGAGAGGAAACCAGAGCACACAGAGAAAGCCCATATGAACACAGGGAGGACATACAGACTCCACACAGAAGGCACCCCAGCTGGGAATCAAACCAGGAAACCTCTTGCTATGAGGTGACAACTACTTGTTGTGTCAACCATCATTCGATCCATCCATCACCCCCTTTTTCTCATTTTTGCATATGAGATTGGGATGTTGCATCAACAGTGACCAATATTCACCCCATTGAGTGGCTATTAAAATCATTTTGCTCACTGTCTTTAAAACAGATGTTAACTGAGGTGTAGTACATGAATCTAGCAGTTTTATGAATAGGGTATAGATATGCTCATACTTGGATCCCATTGCATGACAAAATAGATGCTCTACAGTCATTGCATACTAAACAGTGCTGCAGAAAATGTTCACTGTGCTGGACTTAACTGGGGAAGTTGTCAGCAATTAGTGTTTTCAATGCATTTCACTTTTAATGGTAGTGTAGACAACATACCTGCTGGTGCCCTCTGCTGAATGAATTCACTTGTGTTCTCACCAATATTGCTGCTACACTGTCGATTGCTGTCACAATGCTTTGCAGAAGGACTGGAGCTACCCAACCCAAAATGTCCCAATTTTCATCAGTTATCTATCACATCACTTAATCTAAGTAAAGACAAAAAAAAAGCATAATGAAAACTGTGTAAAACATGGGGAAGGTGGTAGTACTGCCTTTTACTTCATGTCAGGTAAATTGGTTCTCATAGTTTACCTGTGATATTTATAAGGACATTAAGAATGAAATGTATTAATGTTGCTGGAAGATTAAAACTAAAGTTTGTGGTAGGGAAGTCAGAATGCCAGTTTCTACAGCTTCTTTCTATATCTAGATAAGAAGTAATAAAGGAACACAATTCCTGGCATCTTTGGCTAATAACAACTTTTTAAATATGTTTCTGTGCTTTTTATTTCCATGTCAAACCCATACATATAACTGAAATTTGGTTAGTGCCACGGTGGTGCAGTGGTTAGCATTGCCACCTCACAGCAAGAGGTTCTCTGGTTCGATCCTCGTCCGGGGTGCCTTCTGTGTGGAGTCTGCATGTCCTCCCTGTGGTCGCATAGGTTTCCTCCGGGTGCTCTGGTTTCCTCCCACATCCCAAAGACATGCTGCAGATGGATTGGACACTCTAAATTGGCCCTAGTGTGTGCGTGTGCCTTCTGTGGAAGGTTGGGCGCTGGGCTGGCAACTTGACACCATAAAACTCCACTGCCAATCATGAGTGGACAAGGTTATCCGCTGTGGCGACCCCTAACTGGGAAAAGCCGAAAGAAGAAGAAGAGTGTGGTAGAGGATTAATGCTATAAGCTGCTAAAAAGCTTCACCCTATAGGTCTGCATTTGACTTTCTCCTGTGTGACATTGACCCCCTTAGCCAAACACTGCTTCTAGCCCTGTCCCCCATAAAAAGACAGACATGTGCCAGTGGGCCTGCTAGTTAAAAAACAAATGAATAGAAAACAGATTATTTTTTTTAGTTTTGCAGTAATGAAACCAAATAACGTACACAATTTCGGACCAAGCTTGACTTGCATGGTATGGTTTGGAATATGACTTTATTTAATTTTGAAAGAAAAAAAAGTTGAGTGCATCTCTGTTAAAGCCTCATTAATTACTTCATTAAAAAAGCTTCAAGCAGCTCATATAAAAGGGTGATCACAGTCATTCTTTCTGGTTCTTGAACATTATGATTTATACAGTTTATATTTAATTCTAATCAAACCAAATCACTTAGATTCAATTTTTACAGCATAGATGAGTTAGTTCTGACACAGAGTTCAGTCCATGATCTGTATTCTCCTCTCTACAGGATACTGTGCACCACAGCTGACACTTGAAGGGTGGGGTCTATGCAAGTCTTCTTAGAGCCTGTGCTGCTGCCCACAACTCTTTTCATGGCTGAGTTTAAGATGGTAACGTTCAGTGTGCTTTTGGGAGGTGGGAGAAACCTCACGGAGACACAAGGAGAGCATGCAGCCTCTTTACTGGCATTGGCCTGAGGACTGTAGCGAACATTGTAAAACGTGCATGGCAGTTGAGGAACTTAACCATTATGTCAACTGTGTCTTACCCCATCAGCTGCAAGCAGTAGTCAGAAGAGGCTCTAAGGTCAACATAAACTAGGCAGAAGATATGGAAACTGAGTGGTGAGAAAGCTGAAGAGCTCAAGAAAATACTCAGGGCTCTAGAACCTTAGAAAGAAGAGGAAACAAGCAGAGATTAAGAAGAATAGCAGCACCTCAGCACAGCATGTGAGAGAACTATAGATCAGATGTGAGAACAAACTGGGTATGGAAGTAAGGTACAGAAAAAAGTTGGTGGTGGATTGCAGAAGTCCAAGAAGACATCAAAAGAAAGAAGAAGTGCAGGAAAAACTAGGAGATAGAAAAGACAGACTACTGATGAAGGGAGTTTTCCTGAAAGCTTTGTTGGAATAAAAAACTAAACGTTTCTACTGGTTGGTGTGTTTTTTGGAATATTCGGTTACCTGACATAATTTGTTGCAGTTTGGTTCGTATCCTGAAATATAGAAAAGACAGACCAGAATAAGACAAATACTAATTGGCTAACAAAGAGGCTAAGACAGCAGTTGCAATAGTGAAGAACAAGGCATCAGCGGGCCAGTTCCTGGAAAGGGACTCAGTAGATGGCACAAAGAAACTCGTTTATCAAGTTGCAAGGCAAAGACAGAAAGATAAAGAGAACAGTCATCATACACCATTCATAAGGGACGCCAGCAACAACCTGCTCACCAGTCTACAGGATGTCAAAGGTAGATAAAAGGAGTACTTACAATAACTTCTGAATGAGGAAAATCCCACAGAAGCTGCAGTGCCCCAAAACATCCTACAATGATAGAAGAGGAGCCCACCTTAGAAGAAGTAAGAGCAGCTCTAAGGAAAATGAAGTCAGGGAAAGCAGCAGACTCAGATAAGTCACAGCAGATACGCTCAAGATGTTGAGTGAGATAGGAGAGAAATATCCCCTTAGGGTACTCAAAGCAGTATGACAATAAAGGCATATCCCACATGCCTGGAGAACAAGCATACTGGTGAGAGTATACAATAACAAAGGGGACTTTCACAACTGTCGCAAAACAGAGGTATCAAACTCCTGTCATGCTGAATGAAAGTTCTGGGAAAGGTGACTAAAAAACGAATACCCAGAGTAGAAGAAAGCAACATGGGAGACCAGCAGTTTGGATTCAGATCAGGATGTAGCACAACCAATCTGATATTTGCAATGAGACAGATAGCTGAGAAGATGCTAGAGATGAAAAAGGATTCCAACTGGGCATTCCTAGACTCGGAGAAAGGATATGACAATGTCCCAAGAAAGATGATTTGGACCATCCTGCAATAGCTCAAAGTCCCCAAAACATTTGTAGAATTAGTGCAAACTGTGTACAAGGACTCAATAACATGTACGAACAGTGTTCGGATTCACAGTGGTTTTCCCAGTGGGAGTGGGTGTGCATCAAGTTTCAGCTCTGAGTGCACTGCTGTACATACTGGTGATTGACTACATTACCAAATAAGCCAGAGGAGACATATCAACAAACCTGATGTTTTCAATGTGGCATTACAGTCATACTCTGAACAAGAACGTCAACAAAGGAAAAAGGAATGGAATGTAAAAGTGAAGGTGCATGGGATGAAACTGTACAGATAAGACAGCCGCAGAACTGTCAGAAAAATGGCAGAAAATGGGGGAAACTGAAAACAAGCTAATAACTTCAACTACCTCGGAGGGGTGATCGAGGAGAAGAAAAGTCTGAATGAGGAGGTCAAAGCTAAATCTGAGGATCTGCAGCCACGTGGCACAGAGTGTCAGGTAGTTTATATGACATGCTGCACCTAAAGAAATCCAATCCCTCCAAGCTACATGCTCTAGGGACCTAAACCTTGTCACCACAATAAACAGGGCATGCTGGAGGGATAGATACCTGTCCCAGAGACTTCCCATACTCTGGAACAAGCTACCCATCTATGTCAAGCAAAGTTCCTCACTAGCACTCTTCAAAAAAATCTTGATGAGTGGATGGGAAATAGGAAATACACCCCAGGGATCACTTCTGTGGCTCTGCTCAACAGGGGCACAGGAAAATAACTTTCTTAGGTGGCATACGCCAGTGAACCTTGTTGGCTAGGCTTACTTAGGCCCTTGGGCCAATAGCCTAGTACCTATCTATGAACCTATGACAGAAGAATGCCAAAGAAGTTGGAAAGTAAGGAGTACAAAACAGTGGTGTGACCAGTACTACTATATGGTGTGGAAATCTGCACAGTGAAAGGAGAGCAGCTGAGGAGGCTAAAAGCAACAGAGATGAACTGACCGAGATGGGTGATAGGATGCACACTATGAGACAGAAGAAAAAATAAGGACATCAGAGCAGAAGCCCAAGTAGCTCCAATTACAAAATAAGGTCAAAGGGAACAGATTGTGGTGGTTTGGGCATGTGTCCAGAAAAGCAGAAAACAATCGGTGAAGAAGATTTGGTACAAACAGGAAAAAAAAACAAGAGGAAATGAGGGCATCCAGTAAACAGATGGATGAATTCTGTGATAGAATATCTGTGACAGCCAGTCATGATGTAGGACAGTAGCAATGAATTGAGAGAGATGGCAACAGTTGACACAACACCCTGACCCCATGTATAAAATAGGCAAAATAGTGATGATGATGATGATGATTATATGGAATGCTAAACTATGATTATGGTTAAGGATGGAAAGCCTGGGAAGATTAAAGGTTTACACAAATTTCTGTCTGCACTCTGAATAATTCAGTAAAGTCACAATAAGCAGACTGTAATAATTTATAGTAACTAACACACCTTATTTAATTCATAATGAGGGTTAATTATTGATGCTTGGAGAGACAGACATCTATTTTGGAGATATGCTGTGGTGATTTTTTTCTTTATTTGAAAGCTAAGCATTTTGTTTTTTTAGGCTACTCTTCAGTATGTTTTTGCTTTAGGGATCACAGAACAAAGTATGTTTTTGCTTTAGGGATCACAGAACAAAATACATTAATTTATAAAGAATGTAATTTATTTTATTTTCAGTTTGAAGTGTTTAGAGACTACAACTGATTAGGAGCCACAATGGTAATCTGAATTGCATGCCTAATTACTACCTATAAACATGCTCTGCATATATTTGCATGTCTAATAACTACCTATAAACATGCTCTGCATATTGTTCTTGACAAATGCATAGCCAGTTTCTATCATGTCTAGCATGTTTCTGTCTTCTCTTTCCCATCAATGATGCTGCTTTCTCGTAGATCCTGTCAACATTTTCTATTCTTTCATTAAAAAGACAGTTTAGCTGCCATTGCTAATGTACAGAATAATGAGTAGAATAAACTGCAGTAATCATTATATTAATGTGCAGATTTTAAGTGACTGATGTTTCATTTTTTAGGATGTTGGTAGTTTTTCCTGTATAGGGTTTGGAAACAAGATGGGATCTGAATTAGATTGAAAGACGGATAATGAGAAGCAGCCCCGGTACATAGTCATGGCTAACTGTACATTTTCATAAGTAATATCTATTCCATTTATCTGGCCTCCATGGTTTATCACTGGTAACTATCTGAAATGTTGGGACTTGCTAGTCCAGAAACACAGAGACTAAATGTCCGAAAAAATGGATTTACATATACTAAGTCCGAGATGGCTATTTCTCAAAATATTCCTTTTTCTCCAAAGTATGGAGATCTTGGAGTTAGTATATACAAGCTTGGGTGTGTGTGTGGGTGGGGGGGGGGCTTTGCCCACACATCAGGGGTGCAAGGGACTTGCACCCCTGAATAAAAGCATTTTAAAAGAGAAAAGCGCTGGTTGAGATTTGCTCTTCTCCTGCATTTTCAATTTTTTTTTCTGCATGTTGGCACTCACAATTGTGAGTGCTGACATTTCAATTAGTAGCCTTCATATTGGGAGGGAGTAATATGCTCCAGTGATTCTGAGTTCTGTGCTCCTTGAAAAGTCTCCCTTGATAAACAGTTCTGTCATGAATGGCCAGACAACGAATGGACCAAAGAAATACACTTCTAACTCATCTGTACTTTTCAGACCCTGTTCATACTAGGATAACTGGAACTCATATCTAAATACCAAGTTTTGATTTAGTGTCTTCCAGAAAATGCTTAGTAGCAGGAAATCCTTGCAGTCCAGCTAGCTTCAGGCCAGACAATAACATGGGTCACCACCTGCAAGGTGAAAAGGGGACGATTTGTTGTAGTGCCAGCAAGCAGTACAAGAGGCCTGAGCAGGGTTAATTCAGGTGCTCCAAAATCCAGTAATCAGCATAATCCTGGAATCATCAACCTGAAATATCTTCTCAATGGTGAGGAAGACGCTTAAGTTGACGGAAGAGGTTGAAAATGCTAAGTACATATAGCCACACCTGTCTGTATATATTTAGTGGGTTTTAAAACCAGATCAATTAGAGGTAGTCTCTGTCCCTTACTGTAGAGTTGTTCTCTTTGTGAGGTCTTTGATAGGTCTGAAATACTCACAGATTACCTACTGAGGACCATAATGGTGATGGTGATGAGAGTTGATGCGAGAGTTCCTTCAATGTATCTATGAGTTAGAGACAGATGTTTGTATTTTCACACCAAACAGCTAGGTAGTACAGCCTTCTTCGTGAAAGCTGCTGAAATGTTTTAGAAAGTGCTCCTTTCAGACTCTGTAATCTTAGTGTGAAATTCCAATGTTCAGGGATATAGTGAGGCATGTAATAGGCGTAATGTCCTCCTAGCTCTGTACACAAGAAATGGCTTGTTACAGGAATTCTGTGCATGTCAGGAACTGTCAAAGACAGCCTAAAACAAATAAAATATTCAAATTCTGGGCATCTCATAAGTGTATTTCTACCAGCGCACCATGTGCTGAAGATAACTGATTTCTGATCATGCTATCAGGCCAATCACCACTTGTTTTAGGCAACTAGCTGCAGAAAGTCATGACACTGTCACGGATAACCACTTCTACGTAGGGGTAAGTTAGACTCCCTGGACAGGACACCAGGTAAGCAGGCATTGGAGATCCAAATATGCAATGGCAATCTCTCGGAAATGTCCTGTTGATGCATCTGTGCAAGTGCAGCTCCTTTCCTACCGCCAGGAAGAATTTGGCTGTGTTTGAAGTGAGACTATACACTGTGTCTGAATAGGTAATGTTGAAAGCCTCAGTCTTTGAGGCTGTACCAATGTGCTGTAAAAGGAGGATGTTTGGTGCCTTCCATAATCCTAACATTGCTTTGAGACTAGTCTACTCTGTTCCCCAACCCTACTCTTCCCATCTACTCCAGCATCTCCACATTTATATCCAACCAATGCCACCCACTACAGCAAACCTCCAATTAAAACCAAATCTGGCTAACAACCAATAACATTGAAGCTAAACATTCACAAATTTCCTTACTCATCCAGTCACATCCAACCAGCAGCCAATGCTGTGACAGTCTTGACACTGACAAATAACCTAACACAACACATCACAAAGAACCCTTTCATAGGTTCATAGGGTTATATTAGGCTAACAATAACCACCATGTGTTTGGTGTATAATACAGCTTTCTCTGACTCATAGATACATAGATTCTTTACAAGCCTAGCTGTGCAGCCTAACCCAGTTTTGTCCCTGAGTTCCTTGGATGCATATATGGTGGAATATGTTAGCAAGAAGGTAGCTAAGGGTTATATGGGGAGTGGGAGTATGTTAGCTGGGGATTAATTTGCATTCCAATAATCAAGGGTTTGTTTGAATATGGTCAGGGATAAATTCTGCTTCATGCAGATGGGAAGCTTACTCTATAGGGCAGGAATCCTTTGAGACACATATCAGTCTCTCCAGCATGGTCTATTTATGTCACAGGCTTAGTTCAGGTCCTTGGATCTAGTGTTTCTGGTGCTGTTTGTTTTGTGGTTGTGCGAGAGACCCACCAGAGCCAGATGTGAGGATGCCTTATATCCCAGGTATAGATCATCTCTCAGTAAGCAGTAGGAGACTGAGTACAGAGATAAAGCCTTAAGGCAATCTGTGTAGGACAGGGTATTCATACCATGGATTTCCTGGTGAGGAACTTTGAGGGTATTCCAAATGTTGCAAGTGCCCAGATAGTCCCATGTAAAAAGGGGGGCATTGTACTCAATGATGGGTGTGATAAGGGTTGAGTAGAGTGATACTACAACTTCCTTGGACCTGGATGTCATATCCTTCCTTATGAGATGGCTGACATAGAATGATTTTCTTACTATGCTGCCTACATGTTGATTGAAGGCCAGACTACTGTCTACACATGTACCCAAATCCCTAACTATCAGGTCAACTCTTATTGGGGTTTTATCAATTGTGTAGTTAGCTTAGGTCGACAATTTCCCAAAGGAAGCTATGATGCATTTCTTCGTCTTGAGTTTTAATCTGTGGCTTTGACCCCAGTCATTTGTTTTCAAGGCTGTTAAGGAGATAGTACTACCACATGTGTTATTTACAGAGTATAACCTGCCAGTTCCTGTGTTTCATCTGAAACTGGTAGTTACAATCCTTGATAAATGAAGCTGTACTAGAAGTACAGGTAGGAGATTCTCTGCTGTGCAAGGACAATTTCCTCAAAGCATGGAGTATGGGGGCTTCCAGATATTCATAGATATGCATTAGCATGTCAGCTTGTCCAACTAGTTCAGCTGTAAACCAAAATATAATGTATGCACAACACATCCCAGAGAAAAAGAAAGTGATAATAACAGGAACCACTACTGTTCGGGAAGTATGGTCTTAAAAGAATATGAGGATTATGTTGGAGACTTGGGCCTATAGAAATATGTCCCAATATCAGAGCTAGAGGGAATATTGCATGGGATAGTGCAGGAGTTACCCTTGAAAGGGAATTGCAAAAGGCATTTGATATATGTTGCCCAGAGGGGACTAGTTTGTGTTTGATCAGCTTAAACATATAGTTAGTACTTACATTATTCAAAAGAGAGTATCACCATAGCAGAAATGGGTCAGCATAAAAAAAGGAACAGCAAGCCTAATATATGAAAATGTTGGAGAAGTTAAACAAAAAGAAATTCAGACAACATTCAGAAAATATTGTTAGAAGGGGAGGAAGTACAGCTAGATACGCAATAGTGCAGGAGCTAGCAATGAGGTCAGTGAAATGCAAGAGTAGTTTACAATGATAAAGTGCTTATTTGTGCAGCTCTTGGCTCATTTCCACAGAGATCATAAACACATGGTTACCACACTGCTGTTTCCAGAGAGTATGGCTTGAATCTAGCAAAATCCAAGCACAAAGTTAAGTACTTCTTTTTATTTTTGCACTTGCATAATTTATTTTGACTATTCGATTGCTATATTTTTGTATTATTTGTTATATCTTGTTGCAGTTTATCATTGTTAAGTGCCCTATCATTTTGTTAACCTCATTTCTGTTTTCTGCACTTTTTTTAATTTTGTTTTTATCCCACTTGGGACATCACCCAGTTGGTCCTGCCTGTAGTACCCAATGTCCATGCCAGGTCTACCAACTCAATTCTTCACACTCGATCATGTCTGAGATAAACTCTCTCCTCTTACAAAGTCTAGGAAAAAATTCTCCTGTTTTTACCACACCTCTCCTGGGGGAGTATCATTGATGAACATCCCCTGACATGGGATGGGCGTGTCCGTCCCTCCCTGCTGTTTCCTCAATTGCCCAAGCTGCAAACTATACCCAGATTGACTAGGCCATCATCAGGGCTTTATCCCTCTCTGCCTCTGGAGCGGATTCTGCCTTCTTCAATGTCAATTCATCTTTTAATAGTGTTTCTTGGTTTAGTCAGTTCTTTGTAGCTTTAGTCCTCTTACCTTTGGCCTTTGTCTTTGAGATTTTACATTAAAGAGCCTCAGAACTGCATTCTAGTAGCAGTGGGGGGTGGCCTGGTCTGTTCATAGCTGTGAATCACAGAGAAAAAAAATGAATGTGACCTTCTGATTAGCCACAAGGCTATTCTGTGTGCTTAGTCAGTTTTCTGTGCCTGTATAAAGTTGGCCTGTTTGTGCAATGCTGCTCATCATGCAGAGGGTTTTAACAGTGCCTTGTATAGATTCAGGCATCTAGAATGGACATTGTCTCTGTAAAAATGCACTCTAAACAATCAGTTTCTCACTGCACAAGGAGTAACTAGTTTTTGCAGAGGCAAGCATTGCCCTTCAGATTTTGCATTAGATACTCCTGTTTTTACTCGATACTCTTTTAGCAACCCACTAATCAAGTACAAAGGCCCTTTAACCATGGATATGAACTCTCCTGCTATCTCATAGACAGCTTGGTGGATATGGGAGTCCTTAGACAATATAGCAATTGCCTCATGTTTACTGGCAACCAATTAATTCTGAAACAAACTGATAAGGTATATGAGAGATGTAATTGCACAATGTCACTGGAGGCAAAGCTCTCACATACAATCACTCATAATACCAGTCTGGTTGTCAGTAAAGCACACAATACACCCACCACATGCAGTAAGGATCAGACACATCAACCCACATATGCTGAACCTTTAAATGTAATTTTCCTAAACCCCAAAGAACTCCCAGACATTGCATCTACAAGAGATATCCTCAGCAGCCCCAGAAGCACTCCACCAAAATGACACTCACCACAAAACATACACATCTCAGCCTCAACTTCTAAGCCCATAAGGCAAGCGACACACTACCCAATATTTTTGTCATGGCAGAGTCTATTGATATATATACAGATGTCCCACTCACCAGGCTGAATAAGGAGAAGTCATGGCTATTTGCCTATCAGGGGCCAGGATCCACTAGATCATGCATGCACTCAGGTCAATGAATCAAGGGGACCAGTATGACTCAATCATAGTTCATAGTTCATGTGGGTTTAAATAAACTGAGACATACCACCCTGGACCATATGAAGAGATACATGATGGAGATTTTGGATTATGAGTCCCAGGCTGGTATGAGCCTAGCAGTCAGCAGAATCCTACCTTCTTCAAGGAAGATGCCACACTATGAACAGAAGGTGACTGACTTTAATAATAGGCTTAGTTTTTGTTGTCATTCCAAGGGGGTGCAATGTTTGTCAACATAAGAGGATATGGATGACAGACCACACTGCTTTTCTAGGAATGGTCTGCAACTGCACTCTCTAGGCTTTCAAATATTGGCTAAACACTGAGCCCAACTCACAATCCCTGATGTCCACAACAGGTCTTCTAGTTCATTTCCTAACCCCTTGAGCTTATTCCAGTATTGCTGGGGCTGGATGTGAAACCTAAGGGTTTCCTGGGGGGTTGCCCATCTCAACTTCTGTTCTGGGGATTTCATTATATGCTCTACGTACTCCCTGACCCACCTCCCACACTTGTTGATCATGTCTGAGAGCAACTCCTCTCTTTGAACCACACCTCCCCTGAGGGAGTGTCATTAATGAACACGCCCTCACACAGGATGGGCATGCCCTTTCCTCATTTCTACCCCATCAATTGCCTAAGTTGCATATTGAACCCAGGTTGACTGCACCTTTGTCAGGGGTTTTTCCCTCTATGCTACTGGAGTGACTTCTGATTCCTGCACAGTTGAGTCACCCGTCTCCTCTAGGCTTTCAAATATTGGCTAAACTTTGTACTTCCCCATCATGCTTTTTTAGGCAATGTCAAACTGACAAATTTTTCAACATAACAAAACCAACCCCAGAAAACCTAAAGATGTTACTGCTCAATGTCAGGAATCTAAACAAGAAGCTCCCTCCCTCCAAGGTCTCCTCACCTGGGAGAATGAAGACATCTGTGCAGTATCCGACAAATATTTTAAAGCTGCAGAGAGTACCCTGGCAGTGCAAAGCTTCAATGCCTTCCACACATTTAGACCAGCAACTGCTCAGACAGGAATAAAGGTGGAGGTGTTTCAGTCTATATCAGTAGGAAACATGCTTCTAGGTTGATTAAACACAACTACACACTGGAGTTCCTCCATGCTCAGATTACCACAGACAAAGTTGGATACCTTATCTTAGCAAGCTGCAGGTCACCCTCTATGTCCCATAAAACCCATAACTTATACTTAGACCTATTACAGATACTCACCATTCAACAAAATATCCTCATGTGGGACTTTAATTATCCCTCTATAAACTGGGAGTCCCACATGACCCCAAATTTGCAGGCGCAGATTCCTAGACTTTGTAAACACAAATATCCTAGGCCAGCTAGTGCATACATCTACTACAAGTTCAAACATATTGGACCTGGTGCTCATAGATATGAGCGAATGCTGCACCCAGTGTCAGTGTTGTATCCTCTCTCATAAAGTAAAACCACAAAGCAGTCTCCTTCAAAAAAAATCAGTTCTGTAACCCCAGCAAACCCTGTAACAGTATGAAACTACTCCAAGGCAAACTACCTTCTATTAAGTGACAACCTGTCAACATTTCATGCCCCTCCACAACCAGATAACATCCATGATGTGTAGAATTATTTACAGAAGCTCTGTACAATGATGTCAATGACTGCACTGAGACTGCTGTGTCTACCAGAAGGAAACCCAAAACAAACGCCAAAAAAAAAACAAACCACTATGATGGAATCCAAAATTACCAGGTTGCACAACAAAAGAAAAAAAGTCATAGCTAAAATTAGGAAGTGTAATACAAATAAAGATAAAAACTCTCTCATCAAACTGAATAGACAACTAAGAGGATTAATTATCAAATATTCAGGTAAAGATAGTGTTTCAGGTTAAGGACAATCGTAAGGCCTTCTTTAGCTATGTCCAAAACCTCAAAGACAGCACACAACAGACAGTGCCAAACTGTTGGTAAATGGAGCCATGTTCACAGACCTGGGAGATAAAGCAAATTTTCTGGCAGAAAAATTCAGCTCCAGCTTTACCCCCCTCTCACCTCCAACCACAATCCAGGAAATATCATCCAACATAATCCCTCCTACTATCAGTAGGGAGCAGGTCTTAGATGCAGTCTCTAATGAAAGAATCCATCATCAGTGGGTCCCAATAATATCCCAGGATGCCTCCTAAATAGCTTGAAATTTGACGTATCAGGGTCACAGGTGTAGCTATTCAGCCATAGTCTCTTCACAGGCTTTATACCATGCAAATGGAAGACAGCAGTAGTTATCCCACTGCACAAGAGTAAACCATCAACAGATCCAAGGAATTACAAACCCATTAGTCTGACTAGTCTCAGATGCAAAGCCATGAAAAGAGTCATCATGGAAATGATTAACAATGACATAAGAAATCTTCAGACACTAGAACTGACCCATTTTGGTTTTATGAAAGGCAGATCATAACTACTGAATCTGGTCAACTTCTTTGAGAAGGTCATTAGGGCAATGAATGAGGGCAAAACAGTGCGTACTGCCTACCATGACCTATTTAAGGCATGTGATACAACATCCCATTTAAGTATTATAAACAAGCACACAATTAGGCATAAACCCCTAAAAAACTCACTGGACAGACAGCTGGCTCAGAGACAGGACCAGGGAAGTTACGTTTGGAGAGATCACCTTCACAACCCCCCAGAGCTATGTGTTTGGTCTACTCTTGTTTGAAATCTATTTTCTGGAAGTCAAAGACAATGTCAAGGGCCTCTGGCTTACCACATTTGCAGATGATTGCATTCTTGGTATAATCATGCAAATGTCTCAAGATACTAACATCTTACAGGAAGGTCTAACACAGACAAATGACTGGTACCAAAGCCACCACTTAAAACTCAATGCCAAGAAATGGATAATAGTACCTTTTGAGAAGTTAGCCACTCAGGAAGTTTACCTCAGTGATAAAAACACTCCTAAAAGTAGGCACAGTAGTCAGGGATTTTGCAGACTCAAGTAGATATTAGCCTGGCTTTTGACCATGTATCAAAGGTTGTAAGAAAATTATTCTATGTCACTCAGCTTATGAGTAACAGCATGGCATCTAGATCCAGGGAAGCCATCATGCCACTGTACTCAGTCAACATCAGACCCTTCAAGGAAAACACCCCACTCTGTCGTACCTGACTAAACTCATGCAACAGCTGGAATGCCCACAGAGGTACTCACTAAAAGAATACAGGGCATGAAGAATTCTGAAATGTCTGTAAAATCGGATGCAATGGTGGATTGAAAATACTAGGAATACGCAAAAGATTAACAGCTTCTAAATCGTTGTTGTTGTTAACCCCCAATAATAAATTCAAGTTCAATTTCCTAGTGAAACTTTTTTGGAAAACAATATTGTTAACATGCTCAAATCATTAGACTGTAAATTAGTGAAGTTAAAAAAAACTTCAACTTGAAATTTCTTACTTTAAAAAGTGTTTGCAACAAAGAGTGGTGCCCAAAGGACTAAGGAGATATCAATATCCAACGGGCTTAGAGAACAATTCCATTTTTCATACAGAACTGTTAAAATTGTTTGACAAACGGGTTTGAGTTGATGGAACACATGATTAAACATTATAGTTTATGGGTGGACACTATTTCAAAGTAAGTTACTGAGCTAGATAATGCCATCAAAGTGGATACTGATTTCAATAGATATCAATATGATTATGCTAGAATTTTTACCAGCATTGACCAATACCTAACAAAACTTAAAGCTACTAAAATAAAAAAATTACAATGGGACCATACAGCTTATGATAATGGCTCAGCTTACCCTTGTCCACCAAAATCACAGATTTGGGCACTTAATAATCATCCAAGAGCACAGGGACATTTACAGGAAGGTGTCACAGCTCATAATCCTAATGTAGTCCCCCAAAGGAATGGGCTGATTCAAAGTCAGGGAGACATTATTGAACCCACACCGGTGAGGAGAAGCAAAAGGATTCAGAATTTGAATGCTGGGGGGGGGGCACAATTGACTGGGGGCAATGCCACACAATATATAAATTTTCAGAACCCCAACCAACTTGGAGCAATTCCCACACAATCGAATTGCGTACAAAACAGGAGGAACAATCGGGAGTTCAACAAATGGAAACGTTACTAACCAACACTAATTGGAATGATAGCTTGGCTATTATTAAAAATAAAGCAGGTGACTTCCAAATTTCTAATTATTCTACAGTGTACATTAGCCCAGAAACAGTCAAACTTCTCACTAAGGGTTACACCTTTGTACCCTCACAACATATTAATGTTGCTAAGACTATCCTGGACATCAAAAGTTTCACTAGGAGACTGGACCTGAATTTATTATTGGGGGTTAACAACAATGATTTAAAAGCTGTTAATCCTTTGCATATCCCTAGTACTTTCAATCCACCATTGCATCTGATTTTACAGACATTTGAACATCTTTGTGAATTAGATTTACAACATGCAGTTAGGAATTCCAAGAATAATATGATTAGCAGGAATGTTGATAAGTATGAGTGGGAGGATTTCAACCTTTTAAGATCCCTTAAAGTACGCATCTCTAAGCCTAACAAAGGAGGTGGATTGACTATTATGGATCAGTGTGATTATGTGAAATGTATGAAAGCTATTTTGGCAGGAGAAGCATATCAAATAGCCTCTCTTGGTGAGATCAATATGGCTTATCAATGTACTAAAACTTATTTGAATGACCTATTTATCAATGCCAGAATAGATGTTGATATGTTTAACTATATGTCCATGCCATATCCAAAGATTCCAATACTATTCGGCATCCCCAAGATCCATAAGGATCTTTTTGATCCACCAATGAGACCACTCGTGGATGGACGTGACTCCGTCACCTATCCCCATGGCAAAATTGTAGATTCCATATTGAAAAAATACTTGATAGATGAAAGTCAGGTGTGTAAGGATTACTGGTCATTCTTGAAGAAAATTAGTGAACAAAGGTTTAATGTGGACCATAATTTCCTTACATAAGGTGTAAAAGATGTATACACATCTGTTCCACACCTTGAAAGTACTGAATGGATTGAACAGATGCTGAAAAGGAAAGGGACATCAAAATCAGAAATTTCATTGGTATCAGAGCTACTGGACATTATTTTGTCAAATAATTATTTTGTATTTGATAAAGAATATTATTTAAAAAATAGGTGTTGCCCTGGGCTCCCCATGTGAAGCCAGTTTGGCAAATCTGGTTATGGCATTTTGGGAAACAGAGTTCATTTTCAACAAGGATGAATTTAAGAATTTGATATTGTTCTATACCCAATATTTGGATGATATTTTTATCATCCTAAATGGGGATCAGTTAGATGCAAATAGGTTGGTGGAGTATTTTAACCACACTACCACCTTCTTGAAATTCACATTCTCCTTCATCAGGGAAGAGATTGCTTATCTCGATATCAACCTTAGAAAAGACATGGTGAATCATTGTTATTTGTCTAAAATTTTTAGAAAGAGTACCTACTCAAATTCTTTTCTCCATTTTTCTAGCTGCCACCCTCACCATCAGAAATTATCGGTCATTAAAGGCCAGTTAGTGAGGGCAGCTAGAATTATTTAGTTGATGGAGACTTTGATATAGAATGTGCCCTGTTGAAGAATATGTTTTTTGCTCAAGCTTATCCCAGTGATTTAATAGATTCCCTCATCACTGAAGTGAGAGCCAAAAGGTCTTTAAGAATCTATACACCTATTTTAAACCCAATTGTAGATCTAAATATGTCTTCGTGTGTTATATGTGTGACCATAATTCAACAAGAAGGTCTTAAATGCAGTCTGATTTCACTTTAAGTTTAGTCACTACTTATAGTATAGACAGTGACTTATTGGTGAATTTGATTCGTAAGAATTGAGAATGCTTTAGGAGTGACCCAGGCATGTTTAATAAACTAAGCAGTAACCCCAAAAATTATCTATAGGAGAGGATCTAACATAAAGAACCTCTTGGAATCTAAAAGGATGAAATCAACACAACTTCTAGGGATGTATAAATGTGAGTCTTGTAACTATTGTTGGTTTATGGATGTGGGTAACACATTTGAGATCAATGGTTTTACCTATAGATTAAAAAATAGATACAGCCGGAAATCGAAATTTGTGGTCTATTTGGCTAAGTACCAGTCTTGCCCTGTATTTTACATCGGAAAGATGGAGCGAAGGCTCCGTGAATGCCTTTATGAACATCACTACGCAATAAATAAGGGGGAAATGGATAATGCACTAGCCAAGCATATTTCAATAGCACCAGACAACAAATTCAAGTTCAAAATCATAGACCATGTAACACAGGATATAAGAGGGGTCCTACCCCATTGAAACTGGAGGAACTTGAACTTTTTTGGCAAATTCATCTTAATGCCTATAATTTTCCTGGAATTAATGATATGTGTTTGATCAAATGCATTTTGAAATTAAAAAGTTTGCTTAGATGAAATAGGCACACTATAATATCAGTGCTTGCAGCCAGGACTGGTGAGGTGGTTACTTCAGGGAGGAAGCTATGTTGTAGCAGTGAGACTGAAGGTGAGCCACAACTGCTTGTGGGTACTAATATTCCCTTGGACAGAGTGACTGCAAATGAGTGGGTGAGTAGTAGTACCTAGGCTGACAGTGAGGCACCAGTGTCAGAAAATGCTAGCCTTCCTGTGGAAAGGGAGCTAGGAAGGGTTACAAAGAGAGAGTTGAGACAGGCTCAGCTCTCAGACCCTACACTGCAAGGCCTGAGGCAGGTAGCTAGTAAGGCACCTGATTCTCGAGGGAAGGGGATTCTGTATACTGGGACAAAGGGTTACTGTATAGAGGGTGGACCCCTGAGGGAGAGCTAGAAAGTGAGAGAGTACAGCAGTTGGTAGTGTCTAGAGCCTACTGTCTAGAGCTTCTAGCCATGGCTCATGATATTCCCTTTGCAGGTCATATGGGCATAAAACATACCAAGAGACATATTATGCAGAACTTCTATTGGCCTGGAATTTCCAGAGATGTAACAGGGTACTGCAGGACCTGTGAGCAGTGCCAAAAAGTAGGCAAAGCCCTAGGGCATTTATAAGCCTAGCCAGAGTGTGTTTGGCTTTCGCCACCCATTTTAAATGAATTTTGCTGTGCCCTTTTTCGAGGTTAGTATGCTGTGCCTCTGTCTAACAGTGACACAGAAGTAAACCTGCTATCTCCCATCCACTCATCAGGATTCCTCTTGAAGAGAGTCAATGAGGCACTCTGCCTAACCTGGACTGGGATTTTATTCCAGAGTGAAGGGAGCCTCTGGGTTATGAATCTGTCCCTCCAGCATGTCCTATTTATTTCAGTGCTGAGGTTCAAGTCTCTCGAGCGCGTAGCTCGATGGGATTTGGATTTTCTGAGGTGCAGCATGTCCATTAATTCCAGGTTGGACATGGCTTTAGACATCAGGCACAGATCGCCTCTGAGCAGGCGGTATGCCACTGAGTAGAGCTGGAGTTTCTTTAACCGGGCAGCATATGGCATCTGTTTGAGCCCTTTGATCCTCTTGGTGAGGTACTTTTGGGGTCTTTCCAGTTGCTGCAGTTGTCTGGTAAGGTACATCCCAAAAGGGGCATTGTACTCAATTATGGGCCTGATGAGGGATGAGTAAAGAGGCACAATGACCTCCCCTGATCTAGATGTGAATCCCTTCATGATTAGGTGGGCTATATAAAATGTTTTTCTAACCACTTTGGCCACGTGGTTGTCAAATGAGAGATTGCTATCAACTTGGGTCCCCAGGTCCCTAATTACTTCTTCCATACTTAATGGATTACCACCTATGTGGTAATTTGTGGGCGCTTTGTTTTTGCCAAAGGGGATAACTATACACTTTTTGGGGTTTAGCTTGAGGCCATGGCTCTGGCACCAGTTGTCTGTTTCTATGAGGCCCTTTGTAGGATGCTTGTGTCGGCTGGAGAGTCGATTATGGCGCCCAGTTTGCAGTCATCTGCGAACTTGGTCAGCCACAGTCCTTCCATGTTAGCCTGTACCTCCGAGAAATATATACCGAACAAGAGAGGCCCCAGGACCGAGCCTTGTGGGACTCCACTTGTAACTGGTTTGGAGTCTGACATGGCTCCAGCAATTCTAACCATGTGGGTTCTGTCCTTGAGCCAGTTTGCAACCCATCTAGCGACATACGGGTTTATATTTAAGCTGGTGAGCTTATCTATAATGCCTAAGTGGGGTATTGTATCAAAGGCTTTTGCAAGGTCCAGGTACGCTGTGTGGACCACATTCCCCTCGTCAATGGCCTTGGTGACTGTTTCAAAGAAATCAACCAGGTTTAAGAGGCAGGATCTGCCCTTAACAAAGCCGAACTGGGTAGGATCCAGTGTTTGTAGGTCCCCAATATCTTTATTTATGAGGTCCATGATGATCCTTTCCATAGCTTTGCAGACCAAGCTAGTCAGGCTTATGGGGCGATAGTTTCCAGGATCCGTTGAGGCACCACCTTTGTGGAGAGGGACCACTGTTGCTGTACGCCACTCTTTGGGTACATATCCAGTAGTAAGGCTGAGATTGAACAGTAGTTTTATGTTTGGGTTTAGTTCTTCTTGGAGTTCATGTAGGACGCAGCCTGGGACACCGTCTGGTCCCATTGATGCTGTGTTTTTTGCTTTGGAGAGGGCGGCGCTTACCTGAGCATCTGAGATGTCAGGGGGGCAGCACCCTGCTGGGATAGATATTTGCCCTTTTGGTGGGGAGGGGGGGGAGAAGTTTGCGCTGAACCTGTCAGCTAGGATGCTGGCAATGTCTGTGGGTTCGGTATATTTTTTTGTCATTTTGGACTAATTTTGAGCATATCTGGGAATTCCCACCCAGGTTCCTAACATAACAAAAGAAAGCCTTGTGATTATCCTTAGTGTCCTGTGCAATTTTTCTCTCGAAGCTGGCCTTAGACGATTTTATGAGTGCCCGTAGTTTTTTGCTAGTACTGATCAGAGATGCCTTCCCTTTTTAGGATTTTGCTCTATCATGTAGTAGCTTTCTCCTTCTATTGTATAGTTTGTTTATGGCTGGGGTCCACCAGACAGGACGCCTAACTTTGGAGGATTGGGTCTTGGTTTTATTTGGGATTGCATGATCCATGCATTCCTGAAGGTGTTCATAGAATGCGTTTATAAAGGATTCTGCGGTCTGGGCCATATTTTTCACAGGCCGGGGGCTTTGAAGGATTCCACCTCGGTTTTGAGGAGTGTGAAATTTGCTTTAGAGAAGTTTTTCACTGTGGTTTTCTGGGCAGGGGCTGGGGTCGGGATGTGAATATCTAGTGAGATTAGTTTATGGTCTGATCTTACCAGTGAGGGATACACTTCTGGTCTGGAGCATAGAGTCCCCATGTTGGTGATGATCAGGTCCAGTATGTTTTCCCCTCTTGTGGGAGTGGCAACAAGTTGTTCCATAGCATCTGAGTTTATAAATTCTAGGAACCTTCGGGCTAGGGTGTTGGAGCTAGAGTAATGCTCCCAGTCTATGTTAGGGTAGTTGAAGTCGCCCAATATAATGGTGTTTGGAGAGACCTTCATATTTTCCAGTGTTCTCTGGAAGGCCGAGTGGGGTTCCTGGGTTTGGGAGGGTGGTCTGTAGCAGGCTACTAACTGGAAGGCAGTTTTACCCACTGTTAGTTGCACATGGATAGTCTCTGATGCTTCGTGCTGTGCCACCAACCTGGAGGTGTGGGTATCTTTGATGAATATTGATACTCCCCCTCTGTTTGTGGTTTGGTCCAAGTTTTGGGACCGAAAAACATGGTATGAGGTATAATCTGGTAGTGCTGGGGTGCTCTCGGGAGCCTTGAACCAGGTTTCTGTTACTGCAGAGATATCGATCTTCTCCATGCTAAGGAGAGTTTCGAGTGCGTGCATCTTGAGGTTTAGACTTCTGGCGTTGAGTAGCATTACTCTTAGTTTTTTATCCCGTGTGATACCTATGGAGGTGGGTTTGTCTTTTGAGCCTTGCCTAAAAAAGGCACTATGGGGGTGGCAAGAGCCTTTGCCAATATCCAAAAGCCCAGGGGTGACAGGTGCAAGCCGTCCCTAGCGAAGCATCGTGGCTTGTCGAACATGTCAGCCCAGGCAGACAGGCACTGGATCCCCTTTGAATGACACCAATACTTAAGCCAATTGTTGAAATTGATCATCTTGTCTTCATATTGTGGCATAATTCTTGGTGAGGGTAAGATGCTACTCAAGGTCAGGGTCATACCGGCCTGGGCTACATGCTCAGAGAGCTCCTCTATGTCTCTTTTCATGTAGTCCAGGGAGGTACGTCTCAGGTCATTCACACCAGCATGGACAATGACTGAGTCATATTTGTACTTGCCTTGGAGTGACCCGAGTGCTTGTGTTATGTGGCGGATCCTAGCGCCCGACAGGCAGCTCACCATGACCTTCTCCTTGTTCAGCCTGGTGAGCGGGACGTCAGTGTGCCTCACGATAGAGTCACCTATTACAAGTGTATCAGGTGTGTTGTTTAGCCTTAAGGACTGTGACTGTTCGGCACACTGGCTTTGTGAGCTATGTATTTCACGTGTTTTGTTTTGTGATAGCGGTTGCTTGGATGTCTGCTTTGGAGATCTCTGCTGCTTAAGCAGAATTTTATTTAGAGCCTCTGAGTATGTTTTTGTGTGTTTATGTGTTTGGTTTGCTGTCGTGGAATTGTAGTGAGTGTGGTTTCCTTCTCCTCCTGACTGGTTGCGCCAGTACTGAGTTGAGAGAGCTTAGCCTCCAGTTTGGCTATATGGTTGCATCTCTTACATGTGTTGGAATTTGTTGGGAGGAGGAGAGGGTTGTCTGTGTAGATGAGGCAGTTGTAACATTGCCTCAAGATTCCCAGATTCACCAGCTGGACCGGAGAGGAGATTGACAACTGACCTTTGGACATGCTAGAATAGTATTGGAAATTCTTTTATAATTGAAAAAAAGTGCCAATGGGGAACAAAGTACTCAAGGGGAGTTTCTGAGGGTGTAGTGCTTTTAATTTTTTAGTGCTGACTTATATAATTGCTTTAGTGAGCAAGTGCCAGGCCTTAGAGTGGGAATAGGGTGTTTATTATGAGAACTAGATCAGTTCTAAGGGAAAAAGTAAATAGCAGACTTTGTGGAGCTGAGAATGGTATAAACCCAATTAAGCGGCACTGCCTGATGATGCGCTATGCGCAAAATCGTGCAAAGCCGCACTAAAGCGGGTTTTATACAGGGGGACTTTGAAAGAGCTAGAAATTGGCCCAAAATGGCCAATAGACTACCAGATTCTTGTGCTGGGAACACTCCTCCAGGGATAGATAGGCTGCTCCAAGCTCCCCACTGCCACTGGTGAACAAAGAAGCCTCCCTTTAACCAAGAAAGGAAATGGACAACACAGGAACTTTCCAAAGGTCCAGCAAGGATAATTTTTTTTTTTCTTTTTTTTTTTTTTTGCAACAAACAGCAGGAAAGTGCAATAAATATGTAACGCAGGCTAGCGCACTTGAGTGTGTAGCCTCAACAGGTAAATGCAACAAACAGGGCAAACTTTAAAAGTGCAGGTGCAAAACCAACTTTAAACAGGTTAAAACAGTTCAAGAAGCAGAAATACTTGCAGTTTAGCTAGATTGGACAGTCGCCCAGGTAGTAGCAGGAAAAAAACACTTTTATCAGGTTAGCAGTCGCTCTTTTAGCCTCTCTGCTGCTAGCATCACTCTGCAGGACCACGAGGAGCTTGGCTGAGTAGTAACAAGTGCACAAACCGCGCCAAAGCAGGTTTTATACAGGGGGACTTGAAAGAGCTAGAAATTGGCCCAAAACGGCCAACAGACTACCAGATTCTTGTGCTGGGAACACTCCTCCAGGGATAGATAGGCTGCTCTAAGCTCCCCACTGCCACTGGTGAACAAAGAAGCCTCCGTTTATCCAAGAAAGGAAATGGGCAACACAGAAACTTTCCAAAAGTCCAGAATACAGCAAAGCCTGTATTTGGACTACTCTAGGTCAGGAAAGATGGGAAACAAGGATATTTTTTTTTTCTTTTTTGCAACAAACAGCAGAAAAATGCAATAAATATGTAACACAGGCTAGCGCACTTGAGTGTGCAGCCTCAACAGGTAAATGCAACAAACAGGACAAACTTTAAATTACAAGCACAAAAGCGCGCTAAAGCTGGCTTTAAAGCAGGGGGTTAGAAAGAGATAGGAAATGGCCCAAAACGACCAATAACCTACAGGTCACTGGGCTGGAACCACTCCTCAAGGGACAGATAGGCAGCTTAGAGCTCCGCACTCTCACTGGTGAACAAAGAAGCTTCCTCCTATCCAAATAAGGACATGGGCAACACAGGAACTATGACACAGCCCAGAGATCAGCAATTCCTGAAGACTGGACTATTCTAGTTCAGTAAAGGCGGGAAACTAGGATTTTTTTTTTTTTTTTTTTTTTACAAAGTAGAAGAAATTACGTACAGAAACACAGTAAATGCTTTAATTCGGCTAGCGCACTTGACTGTGTAGCCTACCAGTTAAACTAAGCAAAAACAAACTTTAAAAGTGCAAAAAAACTCAGAAATACAGGCAGGAATGCAATAAAACAACTTTGCAGAGCTTATTTAGTTAAAGAAGCAGAGAAGTCTGTATATACAGAAAAGCAGCTAAAACACACAAACACTTCAGATGCAGTGCATCCTAGAGCACTTGAGTTGTAGCAATATTAAGGCAATTACAGTTACAGTCCCTGGGAAACTAGAGTGCACCCACCTGGTGCAGCACAAGGTGGATACATGACCACAAAGGCCTATTAGGCTGGCCCCTTATAGGGTGCCTGACAGAGTCAAACAGACTCTGAGGGAGGGGATACAAGAAATATTGGAACTAGGGATAATTCAGGAGTCCAACAGTCCTTGGGCCTCCGCAGTGGTACTGGTGCCAAAGAAGGATGGCAGCACCAGGTTCTGTGTGGACTACAGGAAATTAAATAGTCACACAGAGTCAGATGCTTACCCTATGCCTAGGACAGATGAGGTCCTAGAGCAGCTGGGTGGGGCTAAGTATCTTACAACCATTGATCTTACCAACGGTTACTGGCATGTGCCCTTGACTCCCAGTGCTAGAGAGAGGTAAGCCTTTGTGACTCCTTTTGGCTTGTATGAGTTCAGAAAGATGCCCTTTGGGATGAAAAATGCCCCAGCAGCTTTCCAGAGGCTGTTAGATCATATCCTAGCAGGAGCAGGAGGATTTTCCCTTGCTTACCTAGATGATATTGCCATCTACAGCCATTCCTGGCAAGAGCACCTTCAACATGTCAGGGAGGTGCTGGGCAGACTACAGAGGGCATGGTTGACCATTAAGCTGAGCAAATGTCAAGTGGGTATGGCAGAGGTCTCCTACCTGGGACATAGAGTGGGGAGTGATAAGATCAGGCCAGAACCTGCCAAAGTAGAAGTCATTCAGGCATGGCCTGTACCTGTTACCAAAAAGCAGGTGAGGGCATTCTTAGGGGCAGCAGGGTACTACAGAAAGTTCATCCCAGTTATAGTACCACAGCTGCTCCCCTCACAGACCTTACAAGGAAGAACAGGCCAGATAAGTTAGTGTGCACCAAAGCATGTGCGCAGGCATTCCAGAAGCTTAAAGAAGCTTTGGGAGGACCCCCTGTATTAGCCAGTCCAGATTACAGCAACAAATTTGTTGTGCATGTGGATGCTTCAAACCATGGGGTGAGGGCTGTACTTAGCCAGATTTCTTCAGAGGGAGAAGAGCACCCAGTGGTTTATCTCAGTCATAGACTCCAGCCCATGGAGAATTGCTATGCAGTTGTAGAAAAGTAATGTCTAGCCATAGTGCAGGTACTGCAGAAACTTCAGCCTTATGTGTATGGAAGAAAATTCACGGTAGTGACAGATCACAACCCCCCTAACACGGTTAAACAAAGCCAGCCAACAAAAAGCCAAGTTGTTAAGATGGAGCCTAGGGTTGCAAGCATATATGTCAGTGCAGCACCACAGTGGGATTAAAAATGCCAACGCAGATGGGATCTCAAGACAGGGAATGGGGTAAGGTATACTCAGATAGACCTAACCCTCTCAAGCAACATTTCTTAAGGGTCACTTGAAAAACTAGCTTGAGTTCTCCGGGGGGGGGGGGATGTGTGAAGATAGGTGAAGGCTGCCAGTCTAGCCAGATAGAATTCTGTAGCTAATTTTGTCATTTGTAAATATTAATGTAAGCCACAGGCTTGTTCTCTTAAATGTGAAAAGACTGCATTGGATATTGAACTGCAAAAATGTAACAGCAGTGCACTCTGCTGTAAGAAAGCTAAGCCAATCATTTTACGACTGTCTTTGATGTCAAAATTCAGACCCGATATGTCTGGATGAAGGAATTCTGCCTATTGTTTTGAGGCCAGAGTTAATGGCTAGAATTTACATGTATAAATGTCCTTTATTGCTCTAGTTTCTGACCAGGTATAAAGAATGTAAATGTAGTTTCTGTTAGCCTGGGAAAACCAGAGAAGTGTGAAGAATGATGTCATGTGAAGCAGCTCTGTGTTATCAATTTGAAGAGAGAGAATCAGAGGTCTCCGAGCTTTTCGTCTTGAGAACATCCAACATCACCAGCACTGCTTTGCTCTTTATGTAAGTTTATTTTAGAACTGTGTTTTCTCTTAGAAAGAGCTAGGAATTAGGAAGATTAGACTAAGTGTTTTTCTGTGATGTCAGAGCTTTATTTATGTCAGAACAGTATTATTTTAAGTATTTCTCTGTGATCTATGAACTCTTGACTAGCACTGTGTAGTAAGACGTATTGTCTTGTGTTTTTATTATTTATTATTAAATATTTTTAAACCTTTCAACTGTGACTGTTTTATGCAGAGATAAATTAAGCTCTAAGAGTACATTGCATGTATATCGTGATACTGTACCAAGTCACTCTAATAAGCCTTGACTGTTCAGTCACACTTACCATTTAGATAATAATATTGCACACTAATAATTGGACACCCTTTCAGAAGGACCTTTGAGTAGCTGATATTAGTGGGTGGTGGCAGCTGGTACTACTGTATAGTCTGGGTAAAAGGGGTACAGCTGGCGAACCTGTACCAGGCTTCCCGAGGAGCATCTGTGTGGTTGTATATAACTCAGGTCTATATTATAAGACTGAAAGTGCATATGTGTGGCTACATAAAAGCCGACACATAATGCATGAAACCTAACAATAGTGAATGGCCATGTAAGCAAATTTTTCCCTAGAGAAAAAACTTGAGCGACCGTTCGCTAAAAATAAATAATTAAACATCATAAACAGTGGGCTCTGCCCCCCCACACCCTCCCAACTAAATATGCCAACTCTGAGATTGCACTATAGGGAAGGAAAGGGCAACTCCATGAAGTTGGTCAACTATCTACTTGCCCTATGACATATTCATCGAATCGCTTAAATGCGATTCGATGAATATGTGTTGCTGTTTCGTATTCGCTCAGAAGCATTTTTGTGCTTCTAATATAGACCCTATAACTCTTATCTCAAAGTGTGTGTGTCAGCTACTTGGACAGGGACACAAAGCACTGGTTGAACAGAAAGGATTCTGGAGGTTTTAGCTTGCCCACTAGGCTGAGATCTGGACCCTATAGCTGTGCCAGTGGGGAGTCTGATTGGGGACCTGGAGAGAAAGGGAGAAACCAGCCCCAGACTGACTGTGATCTCTGTTTGCTCTTTAGGGAAACTGTACCTTACTGTGTCTGTGTATATTTATTACCCTTTCCCTGTATGGACGCCCCTCACTGGTGTTAGTGGTGAGGATTGAGGCTCCTTGATTGCTGGGCCAGTGCACAGGTGTCACACAGGGCATAAACACAATGTCTTATATGGATCACCTCAAAGCCATAAATCTATATTCCATTTCCTACAGGCTGCTGAGGGATGATTTATGCCTGGCATACAAGGCATCCTTGGATCCAACCTTTTGCATATCCACAAAATGAACAACACTAGATCTACTAGATTTAAAGATTTAAACTTTGCTTGCGACTTAAATAGGACATGTTGGAGGGGCAGGTGTATATCTCGGAGAATCCTCATTCTCAGGAATAGGCTTCCCATCCTTATGAAGCAGAACCATTCCCTAGCCTTATTCAAGCAAAACCTGGATCAGTGGATGAGAAATTAGAAATTTATCCATGGTCTGACTCCTATGTCTCTGATGGGCAGCGGCAGCCATTAAATCATGCACTAAGGGTAATGATGCTCAATGTCAGAAGTCTAAACCTCAAGATGCACGCTCTCGAAGCCCTCCTCAGTATGGAGAACATTGATGTCTGTGCAGTGACTGAAACCTGGTTCAAGGCTCCTGAGAGCACCCCAGCACTACCAGGTTTTACCTCATATCATGCTTTCTGGCCCCAAAACTTGGACCGAACCACAAAAGGAGGGGGAGCATCCATATTCATCAAAGATACCCACACCTCCAGGTTAGTGGCAACGCACGAAGCATCAGAGACCATCCAGGTGCAACTAACCATAGGCAAAACTGCCCTACAGGTTGTAGCATGCTACAGACCACCCTCTCAAACTCAGGAACCCCACACAGCCTTCCTGAAGACACTGGAGAGTATGAATGTCCCACCAAATACCATCATATTGGGAGACTTCAACTACCCAAACATAGACTGGGAACATTACTCAAGCCCCATCACCCTAGCCCAAAGGTTCCTAGAATTCATAAACTCAAATGCGATGGAACAACTAGTCACCACTCCCACAAGAGGAGATAATATACTAGACCTGATCATCACAAACATGGGGACAAAATGCTCCACACGAAGTATACCCCTCATTGGTGAGATCAGACCATAAATTAATCTCACTGGAAATCCACATCCCGCCCCCACCCCCTGCACAAAAGACCACAGTGAAGAACTTCTCAAAAGCCAACTTCACACTTCTTAAGACTGAAGTGGTATCCTTCAAGGCCCCTGGGCCAGTGAAAACCACAACCCACACTGCTGAATCCTTTATAAATGCCTTCTACGGGCACCTTCAAGAATGCATGGATCATGCAATCCCTAATAAAACCAAGACCCATTCCCCCAAAGGCAGGCGCCCTGTCTGGTGGACCCCAGCCATTAACAAACTTTACAACAGGAGGAGGAAGCTACTACATGACAGAGCAAAATCCCTAAAAGGGAAGGCATCTCTGATCAGTACTAGCAAAAAACTACGATCACTCATAAAATCATCCAAGGCCAACTTTGAGAGAAAAATCACAAAAGGCACAAAAGACAATCACAAGGCCTTCTTTAGCTATGTTAGAAACCTGGGTGGAAACTCCCAGATATGCTCAGAGTTAGTCCAAGAGGACACAAAATACATTGAACCCACAGACATTGCCAACATTCTGGCAGACAGGTTCAGTGCAAATTTCTCCGCCCCCCCACCCCCAAAAGGAGAAATATCTATCCCAGCAGAGTGTAGCCTCCCTAACATCTCAGATGCCCCAGGTGAGAGCTGCCCTCTCCAAAGCTAAAAACACAGCATCAATGGGACCGGACGGTGTCCCGGGCTGCGTGCTACATGAACTCCAACAGGAACTAAATCCGCACATAAGGCTGCTGTTTAATCTTAGCCTTACTACAGGATACGTACCCAAAGAGTGGCGTACAGCAACAGTGGTCACAGTCCACAAAGGCGGTGCTTCTATGGACCCTGGAAATTACTGCCCCATAAGCTTGATGAGCCTGGTTTGCAAAGCTATGGAAAGGATCATTATGGAACTCATAAACAAAGACATTGGGGACCTACAGACATTGGATCCTACCCAATTTGGCTTTGTCAAGGGCAGATCCTGCCTTTTGAACTTGGTCGACTTTTTTGAAACAGTCACTAAGGCCATTGATGAGGGTAAGGCAGTTCACACAGCCTACCTTGACCTTGCAAAAGCCTTCGACACAATACCCCACTCAGGCATCATAGACAAACTCACCAGCTTAAATGCAAACCCATATGTCACAAGATGGGTTGCAAACTGGCTCAAGGACAGAACCCACAAGTTCAGAATTGCTGGAGCCATGTCAGACTCTAAGCCAGTCACAAGCGGTGTCCCACAGGGCTCAGTCCTGGGACCCCTCTTATTCGGCATTTATTTTTCCGAGGTGCAGGCAAACATAAGAGGATTGTGGCTGACAAAGTTCACAGATGACTGCAAACTGGGCGCCATAATTGATACTCCAGCGGACACAAGCATCCTTCAGAGAGGCCTCATAGAAATGGATAATTGGTGCCAGAGCCATGGCCTTAAACTGAACGCCAAAAAATGTATAGTCATACCCTTTGGGAAAAACAAGGTACCCACAAATTACCACATAGGTGGTAATCCATTAAGTACGGAAGAGGTAATCAGGAACCTAGGGACCCAAGTTGACAGTAACCTCTCATTTGACACTCACATTGCCAAGGTGGTTAGGAAGACCTTCTATATTGCCCACCTTATCATGAAGGGATTCACATCCAGATCAAGAGAGGTCATTGTGCCCCTGTACTCTTCTCTTATCAGGTCCATGATTGAGTATAATGCCCCATTTGGGATGTATCTTACCCGACACCTGCAGCAGTTGGAAAGACCCCAAAAGTTCCTCACCAAGAGGATAAAGGGTCTCAAACATATGTCATATGCTGCCCAGCTGAAGAAACTCCAGCTCTATTCAGTTGCATACCGCCTACTCAGAGGTGATCTATGCCTGATGTACAAGGCCATGTCCAATCCGGAATTAATGGACATGCTCCACCTCAGAAAATCCAAATCCATCAGAGCCACGAGAGCAAGAGATTTGAACCTGAACACAGAAATAAATAGGACGTGCTGGAGGGACAGATTCATAACCCAGATCCCCCGTACACTCTGGAACAGAATCCCAGTCCACGTTAGGCAGAGCCCCTCACTAGCTCTCTTCAAGAGAAATCTTGACGAGTGGATGGGAGATAGTACAGTTGTGTACACCTACCATAAATGTAGATGTTCGAGTGTCTTCACTGTTGCAGTCATAACTGTAGGGTGCTCCTGCCGGCAGGCAGCCCGAGGTCGGCCAGAATCCCAAAGTCTGGGTCCGGCGTCGGCTGTACAAGCTAGTACCCTGACGTCAGTACGCTCTGGTACATAGCCCTCAGCCGACACCATCTTCTTCAGCCTTTCTTGCCCTAGATATCAGAAGTCCCCAATAAAACAAAAATGAATCCAACAAGGAAACACAAATACACCACAAAAAAGAAAAAGGAGAAAAAAGAGGGGATAGGAGGGAGGGAAACACCGACTGCAACAGTGAAGACACTCGAACATCTACATTTATGGTAGGTGTACACAACTATACTATGTTCTTCGTGTTTCACTGTTGCAGTCATAACTGTAGGGTGGAATCCCAAAGCAGTGAAAAAGGGGAGGAGGCTTTAGGTAGAAGAAGGGGAGGCAAGAATACCCTGCAAAACAGCAGAGGCAAAGCCTGCCCTGGTCTTAGAATACAGTGGGAGATTGTAGTGCTTGGAAAAAGTATGCACAGAACTCCAAGTGGCAGCTTCCAAGATATCCTTGGTAGGAACTCCTCTGAGGAAAGCTGTAGAAGTGGCAGCTGCTCTAGTAGAATGACTTCTAATGGTACCTGGAAACTGTTTCCCATGATGAGTGTAACAAAATCTGATTCCATAAGCAATCCATTTGGAAATAGTTTGTTTAGAAATAGGTTTTCCAAGAGAACTGGAGGCAAAAGAAACAAACAACTGATTAGACTTTCTGAACTCTTTAGTCTTGTCCAGGTAAAATCGTAACTGTCTGTGTACATCCAATGAATGCAAAATCCTTTCCCCTTTATTTTGAGGATTAGGAAAGAAAGTAGGAAGGTGAATTGTCTGATTTAAAGCCACTTTCGAAATCACCTTAGGCATGAAAGTAGGATTGGTCCTCAAGGATACTCTGTCCTGATGGAAAATAAGGTATGGTTCCACAGCCATGAGCGCTTGCAACTCTGAGACTCTTCTAGCAGAAGTCAATGCTAATAAAAGAACAGTCTTCCAAGATAAAAACTTAATATCTGAAGATGCAGCAGGCTCAAAAGGAGGCAAAGTAAGTTTTTCTAAAACATAATTAAGATCCCAGGCAGGAACAGGAGGGGTCCTGGGAGGCCGCAAATTTTTAGCCCCTCTCAAGAATTGCCTCACCAAAGGATGAGAAAAAACAGGAGGATCAGAATTGAAATGAGCAGAAATAGCAGAAGCATGAATCTTAATGGAAGAAAAGGAAAGTCCTTTAGATAAAAGATCCGAAAGGTAAAGCAAAATAGAAGAGAGATCAGGTACCAGAGGATCCGAGCCTCGGTCCTGCATCCAAATACAAAACCTCTTCCATTTAGAGGCATAGGATTTCCTAGTGCTAGGCCGTCTAGCTTCCAGAAGAACATCCAAAACTTGTTTGGGAAGACTAGAGGAAATCAAATTCCTTTGAAGAGCCAAGCTGCCAGGCAAAGGGTCTTGAGATTGGAATGTAGTAACTGACCCTGATGCTGGGACAGAAGAGAAGGGTTCAGAGGGAGAATCCAAGGAGGCTCCAAGAACAGGTGCTTTAAAGTTGGATACCAAAACTGTCGAGGCCAATTTGGAGCAATCAAGATGAGGAACTTGGGCTTGTCCTGTTTTATCTTCAGTAATACCCGAGGTAGTAGAGGAAGAGGAGGAAGGCATATCCTGAAAGGCTTCTCCAGCTGAAGGACAGGGCATCCACTTTCCAAGCTGTTTTGTGGAAGGACCTGGTGCAAAAGCGAGGCAGCTGATGATTGAGATGGGATGCAAACAGATCTATCTGGGGACATCCCCAAACTGCAGTAATCCTGTTGAATAAGTTGGTGTCTAGCATCCATTCGTGAGGATCTGAAATGTTTCTGCTCAGGCTGTCTGCTAAGAGATTCTGTTCCCCTGGAATGAATTGAGCCTGGAGATGTAGATTCAAATTTAGAGCTGTGTCCCATAAAGCCATAGCTAGTCTGCAAAGGGGGTACGAATGAGAACCCCCCTGCTTGTTGATGTACCACATGACCGTGGTGTTGTCTGTGCGAATTAGCAGAGGCCCTGGTTGCAAAAGGTTCTTGAAGGCTAGAAGGGCATTTTGAACTGCCAACATTTCCTTCAGATTGATGTGCCAGTGAAGATGGGCCTTTGTCAAGGTTCCCTGCTGGCAATTGTCTAGAAAGTGTGCTCCCCAAGCATAATCCGAGGCGTCCGTGGTTAGGATTTGAGTAGGTTGAGGTAGACGAAAAGGCTTTCCTTCATTTAAAGCACATACCCTGGACCACCAGAGGAACTCCCTCTGGAGACAGGGGATCAGAGGAATCAGAATATCCAGATCGTGGTAATGCTGTGACCATACACTTTTCAGATACCATTGAAGCTTTCTCATATGAAGCCTTGCGTTTGGAATCAACAGAATGCAGGAAGCCATGTAGCCCAGAGCCTGCAGGAATTTCCTTGCAGTGAGCTGAGATAGAGTTGCCAAGGTGCTGAAAATAGAAGCCAGCTGTGTTTGTTTTTCTGGAGTGAGGAAGGCCCTTTGTAAGGTTGTATTTAAGAGGGCTCCCAAGAATACCATTTGTTGAGAAGGGATCAAATGTGACTTTTTTGTGTTCACTGAGAAACCCAGTAGGAGGAGAAGACTTTGAACAAAGTCCAGATGTTAAAGTAGAAGATCTTTGCTCTCTGCCTGAATAAGGCAGTCGTCCAAATAGAGGTAAATCTGGATCCCCTGAAGTCTGCAATAAGCCACTACTGGTGCCAGGCACTTGGTAAAGACTCTGGGCGCAGTAGATAAACCAAAGGGCAGTACAGAGAATTGAAAGTGCCTCGAACCTGCCTTGAACCTGAGGAATTTCCTGCGTTCCTGCCTGATGGGAATGTGTAAGTAAGCTTCCTTTAAGTCCAATGTCACCATCCAGGCGTCCTGAGAGAGCATTGGAATTAGTTGTTGCAGAGTAAGCATCTTGAATTTTGGAATTTCCAAAAAGGTGTTTAACACAGAAAGGTCCAGAATAGGTCTCCATGAGTTTTGTTTTCTTGGAACCAGAAACAGTCTTGAATAAAAACCTTTTCCCATCTCCGAGAGTGGAACAGGCTCTATGGCTCTCATGGCCAGAAGAGCATCCACTTGATTTAAGGCCTCTGACCATTGATGTTTTGGCAGATCTGGCCAACCGTGAGCCCTTGGCAAAGTGTGAAAGTGGAATTTGTAACCTTTTAAAATCACGTCCAATACCATCTGTCCTGGGTAATATGAGTCCAATTTCTGTAAAAAAGAGACAGTTTTCCTCCGAGAGGGGCATCCAGGTGAAGGGGTCCTGTAGCCCAACCGAGAGAGTCATTGAGTTTGCTTTCTTTGAGATTGGGATCTGTCTTCTCCCCTTCTAGGTGAAGAAGCAGTCCATTGTCTAGATCTGTAAGAGGCCTGACCTTGACCACGACCTCTGGAGCGTCTATATCTTCCCCTTTGAGGCCTGTCAGACGTGGGAAAGGACCAATTTTTTGAGGGCCAATTCCTGGAAAATCTAGGAGGCTGAACTTGCAAGAAATCTTTTACAGTCTGCATAGATTTTGCCTTTTCTTCCATCTTTTTAATAACTTCCTCAGCCTTGGATCCAAAAGGACATCATGTTGAACAGGGGCATCTAATAACTTAGCCTTAACCTGTTCAGGTAAACTTTGTTCACGAAGCCAGGCATGTCTCCTGATAACAGTACCAGAGGCTGCAGCCCTGCAAGAAGCAGCCAAAGCATCAAAACCACAATGTAAACTATGTTTGTTCACTTGTTCAGTAGCATGCAAGACATCCTGAAGTTCCTTATCCTCTGCACATGCAGGAAGGGAAGCAAGCTTTTGCTTTAAAACAGACAAAAGAAATTGCTGATACTTAAACATATGAAACTGGCAATTTAAAGCCCTTACAGACAGGGTAGCAGAAGTATACTGTCTAAAGCACGAGAATCCTTCTCAGAGGGAATAGGATTTTTAGAAGTAGCAACCTTAGCAGCCTTAGAGCCCTGAGAAATAGTTTCAGGATCCGCAGAAGGGTTCTTAAATAAGAATAAATGAGAGTCAGGAACCCTATAAAATCTATCAGGCTTAGAAGGAGCAGGAGGCATGGAATCAGGATTCAAATTAGCCTCAGAAAAAGCATCATCTACAATGTCCAAAACAGGAGGGATAGCTAAAGGCCTATGCTGAGGAAGAAGAAGAAATTCTCTAAGCCTCTTCTTGGAAGCAGAATACTCCTGTCCCTCCCAATGAAAATGCTCCCTCATCTCATGCAAGGTTTTCCCAAAAGAGAAATCCTCAGGCGGAGAGGCGGAGGGTAAGGAGTCCTCAGCATCCGAATCCTCATAAGGAGGAAAAGAATAGTCCTGATCTGAGGAAGAGACAGAAGATACAGAAGCCTGGTCAGAGGAATCCAGAATAACATCCTGTCGAGGCCTTTTCTCAAGAGGGGGGTGAGAACCCCTAATCATTGTAAGCAAATCTTCAGCCATCTTTAATAATTGCTTCTGTGTCCTGGGAGTAGATTCAGAAGCAGCTTGAGCAGGAACTTTAGACTTAACAGGAGTCTTTGTCTTTGCCTTTGAAATAGTGATGTGAGTAGGCCTGAAAACCCCCTCAGAAGCCGGTACCTGCACAGCGGTTCTGGACCCATCTGAGGGAGCAACGTCCGAAGGTCCTGCAGCAGTTAAAATAGTAGGCCTTGATGGCTCCCCATGGGAGTCCGTATCGGCCATCAGTTCAGAAGTGGCGGACGACAGGGGCTGCAAAAGCGCCTCACTGACGACAGCCGAACCGGACGCTGGCTCCAGCTGCAACGAGTCCTGTTTGGACCTTGGAGGCCTGTCTTTGTCTTTGCGCTTCTTTTGAATTCCAGTAGTGTCCGACGACATTCTATAATTGAAGCGTCTGCCAAAATAATTTAAAGCCCAATCGTACCTGCGCTTGATAGTACGAGAGTTGAACCTGGCACAGAACCGACAACAAGAAACGTCGTGGTCAGGGCCTAAGCAAGGTAGACAGTAAGAGTGGAAATCTTTATGAGGTATTTGTTTCCCACACGTTATACAATTATTAACTTTTTCTGACATCGGAGGAACAAGAAAAAGATTCCCCAACGGGGTACTTAGCTTTGAGAAGAGAAGTAAGAACTTCGGACCGACAACAACAAAATACGCTGTTCGAAAATTGCCAACCAACGACTTGCGAGCTGCTTTCCACCGCATGGCAAGAAAGACTGGAGAAGATGGCGTCGGCTGAGGGCTATGTACCAGAGCGTACTGACATCAGGGTACTAGCTTGTACAGCCGACGCCGGACCCAGACTTTGGGATTCTGGCCGACCTCGGGCTGCCTGCCGGCAGGAGCACCCTTCAGTTATGACTGCAACAGTGAAACACGAAGAACATCGTAGGTTTACCCCGGGGGTCATCTCTGTGTCACTACTAGACAGAGGCACAGTAAACTAAACCCTAAATGGGCGTAGTATTCTCAACCCAAGGGGTGGCAAAAGCCACACACACTCTGGCTAGGCTTATAAATGCCCTAGGGCAGATAGCCTAGTACGAACCTATGAACCAGCATACACCCTTTTAAATAACCTTTATGACACAATAACTTGTGCGATACGTTAAGGTTGCATGGCTTGGTTTATAAAGGCCCTATGGTCATTAGCCTAATATAAACCTATGAATCTATAAGTGTTGAGCATCCCATTTCATTCATGGAAGATATAGGTTTGGGATCAGCCACTAGCAATGATAAAGTAAAGGGACTTTTTTGACAGCATTTTATCTAGTGACATAAAGATGACATGACCATGAACAGAACCTGTAATGTACTGACATCCAAAGTAAACATGACCACATGACTGTGAACAGAACCTGTAATGTACTGAGATCCAAAGTAAACACGGTCAGATTGCAATGAACAGAACCTGTAATGTACTGACATCCAAAGTAAACATGGCCTCATGACTGTGAACAGAGCATGTAATGTATTGACACACGAAGTAAACATGGCCTCATGACTGTGAACAGAACCTGTAAAGTACTGACATCCAAAGTAAACATGACCACATGACTGTGAACAGAACCTGTAATGTACTGAGATCCAAAGTAAACACGGTCAGATTGCAATGAACAGAACCTGTAATGTACTGACATCCAAAGTAAACATGGCCTCATGACTGTGAACAGAGCATGTAATGTATTGACACACGAAGTAAACATGGCCTCATGACTGTGAACAGAACCTGTAATGTACTGACATCCAAAGTAAACATGGTCACATGATAGTGAACAGAACCTGTAATATACTGACATCCAAAGTAAACATGGTCACATGACAGTGAACAGAACCTGTAATGTACTGACATCCAAAGTAAACATAAGCACACAATTGTGAACAGAACCTGTAATGTACTGACATCCAAAGTAAACATGGTCACATGACAATGAACAGAACCTGTAATATACTGACATCCGAAGTAAAACGGGTCACGTGACTGCGAGCAGAACCTGTAATGTACTGACATCTGAAGTAAATGTGGTCTCTGCCTAAAACAGGAATGCTGATGCCACTTCATCTCAAACAACCCATTTATGGTCTGTGCTGCCTGGTGCAGCTTCATATTACCATAGTTCAAAACAACAATTACACATATGGAAAATTTATTTTACTCATTTACTTATATATGTATGTATTTGTCCTTTGTTGAGCAGGTTAGCCTCACGAGGCTAGTGGCCTCTAGTCAGGGGGGTCCCAAGGTGGTATTTACGCTGTTAGGGCAAATTTGACGATGGCCAGGGCAAGAGAAATGGACTCCACCACAAGTTCATAGAGTAGTACTAGGCTAACTGCCCTTGCGAGCCATTTTTAAGCCTTACCAATTATCCCTTGTGAGGCTCAAACCCTGCACCTTGTGTTTATAAGGCAAACACCTTAACCATTAGACCTCCCTCCCAACCCAAGTCACATTATTATAAAACATAAGGACCTTTATTTTTTCTATACTCTGAAACTGAGCTCACACAGACATGCACTCTCACACACACACACACACACACACACACACACACACACACACACACACACACACACACACACACATATGTGTGTGTCTGTGTGTAAATATGTAATATGAATAATACCCTCAGATTTTATCCATCAATAACAATACAATAATAAAATGCTGATTTAAATATTCTATTTCTCACACTGCCACATTCTATTAGCATATTTTTATTATCAGCATGTTGGCTACGAATCACATTTTTGATAGAAATAGCATGCTAGGTACTGGCAGTACAATATTTACTATTATACAATGCTAGCTCGGCAAAGCTGAGAAAAGTGCACGCTGATTAGCTAATCCAACCAACGTGCACATTGTAAATCAAAAATAACTAACCAAAAAAGTCCAGCCGCTAATGTATCATGCAGCTGCAATGACAAAACGTTCACTGGACAAAGCAACTCAGTAAAACATAACAGGAACAAGCACCAAAACCGTAAAAAAGTGATCGCTATTGCAGCTGAATCACCCAAAACCCATCATTCTTATTAATAAACTCCTCAGTCCCTCAGCTCGAACAGCAATTAACTTCATAGATTCGCCCTCACTCACAACATCTAACTCTATTTCTAGGTATACAGTTCACACAGAACTACAGAAGTCCCTATCTAAATACAGAAAAAGCAGGAAAACCATAATCAAGTCTCTGATATCGTACATCAAGCATCCAGCACCGAGTCTTGCTTCTTGATACAGTCCTCTGTCCCTCAGCTCATAAACACCAATGTACACAGGAAAGCCAGACCCACCCTCCATCAACCTCTTCTTTCAAAACTGAGTGTACTAAACTACATTTAAGAACTGTAACAATGCTGCAATAGAGGAAAAAAAAAAAAAAAAATGCAAGCACTGTACTTCTTGATACCACCCCCTAAACCTTTTTGCCTGAATGGCTGCCTCTCTCACCTCCCATATGCTATAGTTCTGCTTCAGAATATGACATAGAATGAATGGTACTTTTCTGTTATTGCACCAACATGTAAAATGCTATTTTTAAGCTTGTATTTCCACTGGTACATAACAGAAAAGTACCATCCCAGCTTCCTAACCTACTGTAGCCTTAAAAACCAACATAAACCCTGCAAAACCACCTTACCAGCAACCACAATACACATACCGAATCTTCTACTGCAAACTCTATTTCACAAGTAAAACAAACACCGAACAGCACGCTCCCATTTGCTTGCATCCCTTCACAGACAAAAAAATTAATAACTTGCATTTAAATAAAAAGACAAATAAAATAAACAATAAACATGAACTAAAAGTGTGGACTATTTTATCTCAAAGTGCAAGAATACAAACTAAAACTTAAATAACAGGAACACAAACATAGCACAAAACAAACACCATTGTATTGACTGGGTGTGGGCAATGCTGGATTTACCCACAGTTGGCTTTGTTTGGTCACTAGAGCTTCGCCTTCATGACCAAATCTTGAAAACCGTGGGTAAATCCAGCATTACCCTCACCCAGCCGTGGGTTATTGCTATAATGTCTCATTCCTTTCTTCCACATCTAAAACATACTGTTTCAGTTTGCTGACAGTATGAGTTTATTCATACATATCTGCAAACGTTTAGTCTTAGGGTCACTCTAGAAAGCCCATTTACAGAAAACACTAAGAGATGTATCCTGAATGTATCAATTCCTTGTATGTTGATCAATTTACTTTTACTCTTTTCTTCTGACTGTAACCATACGTTTAAAATAAGTTTTAAATCGCATGATGCCAGGGTTCTCACCATTTTGCCGGAACTAAATGTCACCTTATTAAACTTAATTGGTTGAATCTGAAGAGTCACACCTGTTCCAGCTAAAAGTTATTTTTCCATTGCTGGTACTCCAAATAATCAGTTCATCTAACTATATATAAACTGTCAAGGCCTCCCATTGATTTGAGATGACAATAATTTAACCTAGCTGGACTGATCCCAGTTCTCTTGAGTGTCATATTTTTCAAGGGCAACACGGAATGACTTTGTGTCACCACAGAAAAATTCTTGAAAAAGAGGGAGGTCTAAGGGGTGGCCAATGCACCTGCCAACATTGTTTACTGCAACAGCTGGGCCACCCATTGATTTGTTATAATGTTAGCATTTATCTCTTTTAGTGGATCATTCATTGTTGCCAGGCACAACAGCCAGACAACTGTCTCTCTTTTCCGCTGGGAAAGTTTAACTAAAAAAAAAAATAATTGCAGTTGCATGCTGTGATGTAATAATGAGATCTAGATAATTTGGCATGAAACCATTGCCAAGACTTGCCTGCTGCCAGCTACCATTGTGTAAGGCAAAGGCATTTGCCTTAGGGTAAGTGCCATTTATTTTCAGTGGAAAAGTATGCATTTTTATTATTTACAGTGGCTAAGCTATAAACATTCAGTCTTTGACAACATATAACACAGCTGGTTCAGCAACTTTATAGCTTGTATCAATCAGCTGCGGTTTAGCAAGCATCTCACAATTCAAGTCCAAAGAACAAGCCTAAAGAGTTTTGATCCAGATATAGGCACACCTTTAGCAGCCACTTCAGTTAATCTATAAATCTGAGTTTGAATTTGAATTTGATTGTAGTCTGTGGTTCTTAAAAGGATTATTCTTTAGGTCATTACTAATTCTATGTACCAGCAAAGTTACCTGGAGTCCATACTCTAAGCATCAAAAAACAAATATTGTGATTTCCTAGGCTTGCAACCCATCCTTTTAACAAGGTTATTTACTCTGATGTGCTTTACTATGAGCTTTACAGCTCCTAAGCCATCCATTATCAGACAACCTACTGCATCCTTTACAAAGGGACAACAGAACCTATCCCAGCAATGTGTGAACCTAAGGCAGTGAAACCCATTCTGGAAAGGGTACAGTCTCACTCGCTGTCACACTGCCTGCATCTCTAGAGGTATTTTTACAGAACAATTTATCTATTGTATGATTTTGGTAGGTATGAGAAAATTGGAGCGTGTTGAAAGAAACCAAGCAGTAGCATAGCTAGGGCAGGGTGACAGGGGCAACTGCTCTGAGTGCAAAGTATTGGGGTGTGCGATCAGTTTATCCCAATCTCCTTTTAATGCAATAACGGCTTTTATAAGCCAATATTGCACTTACAGCCAAACCAGAGTGTTGTAGTGTTCCGTCTGTGGTCTAAACTGTAGCAGCTGCTAATGTAGCAAGCAGTTTGCTACAGTTTAAAAATAAAAAAAATTTTTTTTCTTTTCTTAACTAAAATTTTAAAGCTGTACTGTTCCATGCTGGCAGGATACAAACTACAGCAACTGTTTGCTACATTTGTAGAAAGCAGCTTGCTACAGTTTAAAAAGAAAATGTATTTTTTTTAAACTAAAACATGAGCACCACAGTGTTCTGTGCAGATAGGGTATAAACTGTAGCATATGTTTGCTACAGTGGTAGCAAGCAATTTGCAACAGTTTAAAAAGAAGACATTTTTTTTTTTAAACTAAAACACGAGCATTATAGTGCTGCATACAGGCAGGGTATAAACTGTAGCAACTGTTTGCTACAGTTTAACAAAGTAAATTATTATTATTTTTTTAATAAAATGAACAGGGCACAATGAAGTGAATGACTTATTTCAGTGAAGTGCTTTTTTTTTTGTTCTTCACTTCAAACTGCCACAGTGGTGCAGCGGTAGCGTTGTTGCCTCTCAGCAAGAGGTTCTCCCGTTCGATTCTTGGCTGGAGTGTGGGGTGTGCCTTCTGTGTGGAGTCTGCATGTCCTCCCCGCGGTTGGGTGGGTGTTCGAAAGACATGTGTAAATGGGCGTGCCTTTGCTAAAGGTTGAATGTTGAACTGGCACCTTGGTGTTTGTGAAAATCTACTGCCAATCATTAGTGGACCGGAGTTCTGCTGTAGTGACCCCTAACTGGGAAAAGCCAAAAGACAACAACAACTTCAAGAGGTGAGGGGGTGAGTTGCTGATTCAAAGCTGAGTCCATGGTGCTGTTTGAAGCAACTATGCTTCTGCCCATGCAGATGCAGAAAGAAAAGGCAGATACCATATAGAAGACACCCACAGCAGAGAATCAAACCAGAGAACTTATTGCTGTGAAGTAGCAATGCTCCTCACTACATTCATACACACACGCACGCGTGCACCAACATGCACACACTTATAGCTATATAATCACTGTATTGAAATTATGAAAAATTCCATTCTACATAGCTTTCTGTGTAGGGTTCTACTTTTCTTGATTGAAATTTCAAAATCTCGAACAAGAAAAGTAGAAACCCACTTAAGCAAAAGTGCACTACATTGAAAGTGCACTTTCACAAAAGCTGATTCAGCAAAGCACATTACAGTGGGGATAAGGAAATATATCCTTTTCCCCACTGTAGTGCGACCTCGGAGTTAGTATTTTAAGTAGGGGGCACATGGGGGGGTGCAGTTGGGCTTGCCCCCCTGTAAAACAGTGTTTAAAGCAGTTTGTTTTGTTTTTTTATGATTCGCTGACTCGGCTTTTGTGAAAGTGCACTTTCGATGTAGTGCACTTTCACTTAAGTAGGTTTCTAATTTTCTTGTTTGAGATTTTGAAATTTCAATCAAGAAAAGTAGACCCATATATAGATATATATATCAGACTAAAATTTAACACATGGACCTTTTTCAGACTTCCAGACTCAGCCCGGAAGCACATTGCAGTGAATTGCTTTGATTCACACAGTAGGCAAATGTGGGCTGAGGGGATCAAAGTCTGATTTTTTTTAAGGATCAAGATATGTTAACAAATTAGATTTTAAAACAATAATCGGAAATGGTTAAAACTTGTGCAGCTTGTATCAGAGTTTTAATCTCCAGAAACCTATCACTTGAGGTCACCATTACTTCCTATTGCAAATGTATGCTGCTTGTGACAGACCAATACCAGGCATGGCATCAAGGTCAAATAAAGTCATGGTGTAATTGTATGCAACTCTCATCAGGCCCATAATTAAGTACTGTGCTCACGTCTGCATTTAGCTAACCAGGCACTTACATCAGTAGAACCCGTCTCAGAGGTTTCTCACTAAAAAATGCAAAGCATAAGACACATGTCTTATGTGGACTGACTAAAGACTTATCCCTCTACTCTGTCTCATAATGTAATTGAGAGGAAACTTATGCCTGACCTACAAGGCATTCTCTGATCCAGACCTAATAAAAATGTTACATATGCACAAGAAAAATTATATGAGTGTTACATGTTCCATGGACCTGAACCTTGTTTGTGACACTAACAGAACTTGCTGGAGAGATATATTCATATCTCAAAGGCTACTTTGTCTTTGGAACAAACTTCCAATGTTTGTTAAACAAAGCCTGTTCCTCACTCACTTCAAAAAGAATTTGGATAAATGGATGAGGAACTGTAAATTCACTCCTGGGGTACTGCCTATGTCCCGTATGGACATAGGCAGTCTGCAAAATGACTCAAGGCTGTAATACCCATAGATCCACTACCCTGATATTACTCTAGCCCATATCTGAGGAATTAAGATTTAATATTGTCATATCCTGGGTATTATAGGCTAGGTTTGTAAAGGCTCTTGTGCCATTAGCCTAGTAATCACTTGCAAACCTATGTACCTGTGAACCAAGGTACAACTCATTATTTTGTTTCTACACAAAGAGAAATGCATTTTCCTTAGAAAGTATCCAGAGGAGATACACTAAGTGAGTACCTTCTTGTAAATATTTGCCCTACTGTGAAGGACTGTTTTAAGACTTTTTCTGCACCCTGTTGATACTTTAGATGCCATCTGTGCCTGGCCTTTAAGGTTATACATGATGAAGAAATAAGATCACTGTTAAACTTGCATATCATTTATTCTACCACATCTGTGCACAATACTCATCTACTATATATATGATTAATACGCTCATATAAAGGATAAGGAGTGCTTATGCTTCCGTTTCAACTAAAAAAACAAGTTGGAATAGATAATCTAAACATTTAAGCCACTCTGCTTGTTTACAACAGATTAAAACTGCATTAGATACATGGATACTAAAACTAGCCTATTCCTTCAATGATTTTGAGTATGCGTTCTAATGGCCTTCAAGCCCAGTAAGATCAATTACGAAACTATGACACTGTATGTATTACTGAAGAAAGACTTGTCCATTTCCCTTGCCAATAAATTCCATGGGTGCTAGTAACTGTTCATGGGGTCACTATGAGAAGTGTCTGCAACTCATGTGAAAGTATTCATACATGTTATATATATATATATATATATATATATATATATATATATATATATACACATATATAATGATATAGTGGAGATGGAAGACCTGCAGTTCAACAAAATGGTCCACTGGTGGGGTCACTGAGAATTGAAAGACATTCCATGTAAAGAGATGGCCTGTAGTTGGAGCGGAAATAATATTTCTCCTTTAAAAAGAGAATGGAAACTGAAGACTAGATAGATGTTTGTCTCTCAAGTAGATGAATTACAGGTGAAAGCAGACAGGAGCCTGATCCACCGGAGTTATAGAGATACGAGTCTGATGAACACCCCTGTACATGCTGTATAAGTATGTGTGTGTGTGTGTGTGTGTGTGTGTGTGTGTGTGTGTGTGTGTGTGTGTGTGTGTGTGTGTGTGTGAGTGTGTGTGTGTGTGTGTATCCACTTTTTCCATTTCACAATGTTAAAGAGCTAAATCTTTTTTAGGCAAGCAATGACTGATAGGTAGGAAGCAGTCCTGATAGAACACACGTACACCCATGTGCACACTACACACATGCATAATTCACAGACTCATACTGCAGAAGCATGCACACGTGAACATAAGCACATGCATGTGTGCATACAAACATGCAAAAGCACATGTGCACACACATGCATACTCACTCACTTACTTATTCACCCACTCACTACTGAATGCACCTAGGCTAGCCTGAACATTGCCAATTCACTAGTTAACATCTATTTTATTTAATTTTTGATCTTCCTAGTCCCAAGATTTTCGTATACAGCTAGGTTACAATAGTGTGTCTGGCCTTACAATTTTTTCAACCAAAAAATGCATTCATGCTTTTATAAAGCATCATGTGCTTTTCACATCTCATATGACTTCATGTAATTTAATGATCTATCATTCATGAGTTACTGGATGAATTATCATCACTTCAACCAAACAGTTAAACAATTGCCTCTGTGTCCTCTTCATAATTCCCAAGATTTTTTATTTATTTATTACACATTCTAAACAATTTAAGACAGCCACCAAAGAGCACTTTAAAAGTCATTGGCCCTGCCACTGCACTCTCCCTCCTTAACACCCCCCTACTTCTCATAACTTAATCTACTTTCTGCTCTTAACTCGCTCTTCTCACTAGCTCTCTCTAATCTTCCTTGACTACTCTTTCTACTGTCTTCTAAACTCTATTAAGCAAATTGCCTCAGAGAAACATTCTATTGTAACTGTCTTGCCTTCATGCAACTACATCATGATAAAACTGGATCTCTGTAACCACTTACCCAAAAACTATACTCATCTTAATGACACATTTCTTTTTATACATCTTGAAATAGTTATGCTATACTCCTGACTATTGGCACTGTATAACATTGTATTGTTACTTATTGCCTTGTAATAATCCTGTAACATTGCAGTTTAATGCTAATTTATAATGAAAATTGTATAATATGTTGGAGCTTTTCTCCCAGGCCTCCACTGAAAAAGGGCTCTTCAGCTCAGTCGGACAATCCCTATCAACAAATGTAAAATAAAACTAAAACTAAAATGTATTTGTTTATATATTTTACTGAAACCTCCAAGCTCTACAAACAATAGCTAAAGAATGGTTCCATTAATTAATAGGCACCTAGGTATTCAATAAAACTCTTGGCACATCTAGTCAAACATTTTTTATATGTTTCAATAATTAAAAGATTCAGTTGATGGGTTGACAGAGAGGTTAATCTCAGTAGTACCTCAGGGCTGTTTTTTGAATTTATAGAACAAGTATCTAAACATGTCTCACACATGTTGCTAAGCATCCATAGACACAGCGTATGGTATCATTGCTGTGTTTTGTTTCTCTTTCTGTACTTATGATGAATATTTTCTTCATGAATCACCTGTCATTCTATAGTGCAGATGGCCAAGATGAATTGAAATGAATTATATATATATATATATATATATATATATATATATATATATATATATATACATATATATATATATATATATATATATATATATATATAGGTTTGTATACCTGGATCAACATATGTATATATTTATTTATTTTTGTCTTAGAAACCCTATCTACACACTTTTGGTTTTATGCATAGGAATACAAAATACCAGTGCAAAGCGTAAACAAACACAGCTGTAAGATTTAGCAAATGCAGCACAAAGAAGAAACCATTAATGAATGTAAGGAAAGACAGATAAACAATCTAAATAAATTCTGTTTTCTTAATGAGCATTTAGAACTTCCCTTTGTTGTGGTGATATATATTACCACACTTGAACGCATCTTCTTCAGTCATAAAATGGAGGGGGCTGTATTTGTTCTGCTGTGCAGAGCTGCTCACTTGCATTATATTCCTAATTTTTCCAACAATGTCACTTTTAACCCTTTCTTATGAGCCTTCTCCATTCTTTCCTAGCGTGTCCGTCTGCTTACATAGCTTCCCTACCAGGTGTTACTCGTGATCTGCACTCTGCCGGTTTATCATCATTTTCCCCTTATTTACACTTTCCTATTGCTGCTTTTTGTGTTACTGTCATCACTACATATAGCACCTCCACTACATTTGCAATATCTTCCTTATTGATTACACATCTTGTACAATAGTTCTCTTTCTGATATTGTTGACGCTTTTAGGAAGTTCATTTTTGGATCCTTCCTCTGTACTAGTTTTGTTTATATTTTATCACAGCATCACTGTCATAACCATAGAAATGTATTAGTTTGCTATTATCTTAGACTTTATAGACTTCTAACACTTCTCTGTTTTTTTTTTAACTTTTCTTGTTTATTAATCATGAAATGTCTTGCTTATTCATAATGACATTGTACTATATAGTGAATCTCAAATGTTGATCTGATGCAGTCCAATTGGTGGACAAAAGTGATTATCATAAATAAAAGCTGAGTTATTCTGGTGACTAAGCCTGCTCAACTTTTTCTTCAGTACTTTTATAAAAGAGAAATTAACATCTGAAGTTTTGGACTGTTTATTGCTATTGCTTTTAATTCTAGGTTTAAGAGTTTTTATTTTTCATTTTTCTCAAATAATAAGGAAGTGATGTCATTTGTTTTACAAGCCTTGTGCAGTAAGGAAGATACATTTTGACAAGGTCTCATAGAATACTGTAGGCAGGCATAGTTCTGCAAACCACAAAACACTAATCTGAGTAGAGCAATGGAGTCAAGTAACTACAAAGTTATGGAACAGGGACCAGTGCAAGTAACAAATAATATGGGGCAAACCCAGTGCAAGTCTAACAATAAATGCTGTGAATAACTCATTTGTGAATAAGCAGGGTTGCCAACTTTTCATGTCAAAAATTCTGGACAAGTACATGAAAGCAAAATGTATGTAATTTTGGTACCAGACATGCAGAAATTTTGGCTAATAATATTTAGATTGAACAGAGATGATCAAGTGATTATTATGATAAAGTAATTTTTACAATATCTATGCTACTGTATTGTACAGTATTTTGCCAAATATAAGGTTTAAACTAATTTTCTCACACATAATAATTTAACAAATGTTACCTTGTTAGCCTAATAACTGCTGTAATAGCTGTAATAGCTCTATACAAAAATCAGTATATCTGACTATACAGAAAATGTAAGGAAACATCGGACAAAAATTGTTGCCATGTTTCAGCTTATAAATGATAGTCTGTGTATGTCAAAGAGATGTACTTTGATATATTTCAAACAAATACGTACCATAAACTATAATTGTTCCATGACTACTATCTAATGCTCTAATCCCTTTTCTTCTTAAATGAATATTTCTGTTCACATTTTGCAGCTCTCAACAACAACTTTTCTTTGGACACATGGTCAAAAAACTAAGAACATGATAAATCAAAGTTGTCTACACAGTTCAGCTTTTACAAGCTCAGGCCTCATGCGGTTTCTCTCATCATTCCACAGGTTGAGGTGTATTGGAGTTAGAAGGCTATTAAGAGTGCTTTATCAGAGCAGATTATGCTAAACAATACTAAATTCTACTAACTTTAATGTTTACACAATACTGAATTCAACTAAATAACCCCTAAACTAAGGGCTGTGCCATTGAACTTCTCCAGCTATGGTAAAAGATCCCTCAACAACGTACCTTGTTTTCCTT